>NC_083656.1:11630392-11652892 GCF_963576545.1 Limanda limanda
GTTTCGTTCAATCAAGTATTTATTTAGGAAGCAATGACCAGGTTATGAATCAGCAAAAACAATGGGCTTCCACACACTAGGCTTTTCAGAGCGCCACGAACATCCGGCGCCTGTCCATTTTATAACAGTAGATCTTCGTTCCTCCTCTTCGGAAGTACGCAGGGCCAAACTGTTGTCCATTTGAGCAAAGAATATTATGTACCTGCTTCATCAAAACAATCCTGACTCTGTAAACATTCGGATCCTCGAAACCAAAACAACAAAACAGAATTAAGTCAACAAAGTCACTCTGTCTGACCTCCAGAACTTATCAGACAGCTGCTCGAAATCCATATGATGTTGAATAAATCTAAGGGAATTACGCTTTAATACAAAAGTTAGAAATGAGAACAAGTGAAAGATTCATTATTAACACTAAGCAGCAGCAGTTATTAAAATCATTTGTATGAAAGGCATAATATCTAGCCAAAACTACTCCTATCTTTATTAGGTTAGAATTCTGTCGGCAACAGACTATAGTTAAAATATTGAAATCCTCACAGTACCTCCGGATCAAAGGAAAGTGGCAGATTCACAAAACACCAGGAAATAAGCAAACGGACAAATCTTTGGTTTTCGCCTGAGTGCTGTGACTGATGGGCTTGTACTCTACACACATATTAACCCCCGGCTCCAGCCCCCCTTTGTTGCGAGAGGATGATGTCATGCCTTCTGAAAACATGTGGGGGGGCGGCATCGAGGGGGTTTAGGGGGGGGGATTCCTTTGGTTCCTTTCAAGTTTGCAGGAGGAGCCTTTGGGCCACGGCAGGGTAGACAGTCCGAGGGCAGGAGGCTCAACGCTGCCCCCCCCTCCATCCATCCCACCCGGGCCCAGCCAGCAGTCACATTAGGCACGCTCCGGCCACGCCATCAAAGGCCCGGCTCACAGCAAACACACACACACACACGCACACACACTCTTGCATGTGCACACACCAAAGTATGCGTGCACACAGGACGCTCACTCTGACGAAAAGTCAAACGAGCATGTTCACACTCACATGAAACACGCGTGCCTAAAAATAACGACACACGCACATGCGCGCACACACAGGACATACAGAGAGACACACACACAAACACACACACAGACACACACATACCGACAGAAACACGCACACACTTCAATCATGCCCTCCATTCCCTCCGCCGCCGCCCGCCCCCCCGGCTGTGTTATTGTTTTGAAAATATGATTGCGGTGACGGATGAGGGGTGGGGTGGGGTAGTGGAGGAGAGGGCTCTGGCAGGGGCGAGTGGCAGGGCCCCCCCGCCCATTGTCCCCGACCAGTGTGAGTTTGTGTCCATAGCTATAGAAACTGGGGCCACACTGGGAAGGCATGCTTTCATCTCCGCCCCAGGCTCACCGCTGGCAATAAGGGGTCAAATAAATCCCCCTGGATGCGGTGAAAGGGGGGCGGGCACACACACACACACGCACACACACACACACACACACACACGCAGCGAACATGTTTGCCGGAGTTATCTCATGTTTTAAATGGACAGATAGATCTTCAGACCTTCGGAGTTTCAGACACGCTTGTGTGTGTAATTTTTGTGTGATTTGTGTGTTTTTTTGCACTGCACTGTACGTTTTATATCTTGGACTCATTTAACTAAAGGGACAAGCAGAACAAATCTGCGCAGGCTATAAAGCTTCCACTTCAGCTTCGATTAGCTCTCTAACTGCCTGCACAATTCTGATTCGATTAAACTGAAAAACACGAAGAAGGTCAACATTTTAACGCCCTGTCCACGCTAAAGAACATATTCAGACGAACAATTTTTTCCTTTGCGTTTGAGCCTTTCATCCTCCTTGAGCCTAGACTGGGTGCCAGACGAACTTAGCCCCGCCCACAACATTTTCGGTCGGGAAGTTCGGTCTGGAGTCGCTCCGTTGGGGAGAAATTATCTCCGAACAGCTTCTGTTCGGACCAATCAAATTGTTACGGCGGGCTTTATACGATGATGGACAGATGATCAACAGTTACGTAATCAACTACGTCATCAAAGAGCGCTTGGGTTGACTTTGTTTTCTACAAACATGCCTGCCGCTGGAGAGCTGAGATGTGTAGATGCTGCCATTGAGTCTGTAAGTTCTCCGTGTATCCTTAAATTCTTTAAACAACACCGGCAAAAATCGTTTTTCATCTTCTTCTTCTACTTCTTCCAGCGTGCGTGCACTTGAGTTCTGTTGACAACAACTATGCGTCGCTCAACATACGTCACATACTACGTTGCTCTGATTGGTTGTAGGCAAGGGAGTAGGTTTGATTTGGACATTGGTGGGGTCCGTGGGATATGAAAGTGCTTCCTAAAGTTGATAATACATAAAACATAAATCGGCTTAATTAACATGTTTATAATGCATATCTGAATATCAAAAGAGCATATGCATTCTGTAATGTTATAGGTTAAAGCAACTAATGAAAGAAAATGAGTCAACTTAGAAGAGTTTTCAACTTTACTCTGGTGCAACTGTAAACATCAACAACATTGTAAATAAATATTTTTGAAATAATACAACAACAGGTGTATCACTAAATGTACAGGTCAGTATAATTTCCTGCTGGGCATTTCTTCCTCCAGTGCCCATGAGCCAGCTGCAGGGTCATCAGCCAGGTATCGCTAATACTAACATATACACAGATTAGTGTCCATTGTGCTCTTCATATTTGAAAGAACCAAACACATGCCTACGTCTTTCTGTAACAGAAATGAACTGCTGATAGATTTCTTTAAGGTCAATGTTGTCCAGTGTCTCCTGATGGACATGGCACACTGCAAGATTAGATTGTTCAATCTGACTTGAGTCATGGTGGTTCTCAGCCATGTTTTAAGCCTCCTGAGAGCACTGAAACTTCTTTCAGCCTCAGCTGATGCAACTGGTATGACTAAAAGCAGCCTGATAAGGGACTCAACCTGATCAAAAAGACCTCTCACTTCAACTGTCAATCCTCTCATTATTTCTGCCACTTCAACACTAGGTTTGACAGTGTATTTGGACCTAAACATGGCTAGTTGGACCTTTAGTATGTCCCTGTTCAGCTCTGGGTACTGATCTACAATGTCATTCACTTCTCCAGTCAGGAGAGTTTCCTCCAGCTTTTGCAAGACATTTAGATCTGGTTGGTTGAACCTCTCCTCAAACTGAATGTGCACACTATCAAGCATTTTATAGAACTCTGTTCTATAATGCTCCTCTGCTGACTTGGGGATGTGCTGGCTTGCTTCACTCGTGAATCGTTTTGGTGGCTTTCTTTGGTGAGGAATCTGAATGGGCTCAATCCCAAGGTAGTCAACCATAGCCACTGCTTTCTCAAAAACCTCATGAAAGCTCTCCTTATTTCTTTTGGCATGTACAGTAGATTTCACACACTGTATGGCACTTCTCATACCTGCAACAGTTTCAATCCTTTTTTGAAGGGATGTGTTCAGACACTCCAGCTCCTCTATCACTTCTAATGCCAGACAAAGACCAAGTACCGTTTTCCCTTTCTCAAACCTCTCACGCAGACCATTTGCTCTCATGCCTGTGTTTGACCCACTTGATGCCATCTCCTCCAAGCTAGACAAAACACGTTCATACTGAGACAGCACCGCTCTGATAGCTTTGCCCCGCACTGTCCACCTGGTTGGACAAAGTGGTCTGAGTGATTTTAATGGTACCTCTGAACTTATGGCTTTGGAAAATATGTTCTTGAATTTTCCTGATTGCTTGTTTAATGTGCCAAGCTCATGCACCCACTGTAAGGAATCATTGATCAAGGGACTGGCTCTGCATGCAGACTGCGTAATCAGGTTAAGACAGTGTGCCCCACAATGCACATACAATGCTAACGGTTGCTGTCTCTTCAGTTCTGCTTGTGCTCCAGAATATTTGCCTGACATATTAGCAGCACCATCATATGTCTGGCCTCTTAACCCAGAAATGGGAATATTGAGCCTCAAGAGGACATCCTCAGCCATTCTTGCAATCTCCACTCCAGTAGTACCAGGGACCTCATACAAACCAATGAAAACCTCCCGTGGTACCAGGTCATGGTCCACATATCTAAAACAAATAGCCTCTTGTTCTGTTCCTGTGACATCTTGTGTGCCATCAATGATGAGTGAATACTGCAAAACTGGTAGCATCTGGATGGATTGTGCAATACTCCTGACAATACAGTTTCCTAGCATCTGCAAAACCTCGTTTTGCACTTGAGGAGAGGTATAGTCATGACAGCGAGCTAACCAAGTACTGAGACGTACATCATCCCTGGCTTTAAATTTCAGAAGTTGAAATAGATTGCCATCTTTTGTCTCATGGCCTCGCAGTGCTATGCCCTGCCTGGCAAGGTACTGTATTGATCCTACAATATTTTGTAGGCAGTACCTAGCATCCTCTTGTTGCTGTGCCCATGCACTTGAGAGCTGCGAATCTATTGGGCTTCCCTCTTGAGCACTAACTGTCATGGCATGATGGTGGGATTTGGTATTTTGATGCCGCTGAAAACTGGCAAGTGCATTCTTCCAATTATTAAATCCCTTTGACGAAAAGGCAGGGTCTACCTTTTTGTATAGTGTGCTTTTCTTTATAGTGTATGTTTTCACACAGTGAAAACAGAGAACCCCTTTGATGGAGGGGCTATAGTGCAGCCATGGATACTGCTTGAACCAACTCTCTTGAAAATGGAGGAGCTTGTGTGGCAGCTGTTGAACTGGAATGTAATTTGGGTGAGGTTGGTTTGGTTTGTCCAGAATATCTTCTTGAATGCTGACAATCTCCCTGACCCTATCCTTGGCACTCTCCCTGCTGCTCTCTCCATTTGGATCAGTTTCCTAAGAAATCACAGTATACATTTGACCACGCTGTAGCAACTACTGCAAACACACTATTAATATAGGCCTATTGTTATTCAGGTCATAATCAGACTAATATTTGACACAATGCTGAATCTCATGACTAACATATTAATCATTATTGAACCTCACCTGTGAATTTCCAGCGTCTCTTCCATCTCCTCCAGCCTCTCCTTCTCTACCCTCTCCTTCATCTTCTACAGCATCTCCTCCTCTGTCTCCTTCTCTATCCTCTCCTCCAGTCTCTCCTTCTCTATCCTCTCCTCCAGTCTCTCCTTCTCTATCCTCTCCTCCTCTATCTCCTCCAGTCTCTCCTCCTCCAGTCTCTCCTCCTCTATCTCCTCCAGTCTCTCCACTGTCTGTCACCTGACAGAAGAATGTTGATGCATGACATATGAACAGATATATTAGGGTACATACATGGGTAGACAAAATGTTCACACAATTATTATGTTTTATTCCCCCAAAATATATATGTATAAAATCACATGAGCATCTGCAATGTGCTTGTTGTTACTGTAAATGAGAGGGAAACCTTGAAGGAAAATAAAGGTTATTAAATTTAATTAATGTTTATTTATCCCCAAAATTTTTTTTTAAACCATTGCTCCCTTTCCACACAAATAAAACATGAAAATAATGGTAGGCCTATACCTTAAAATGCGGATCTCTTTGGCATTATAGCCTATGCTGACTAATAATCAATATCAGTATTGTTATGGCTCTAAAATATATAACCTTTTAATTAACTTACACGTTGACTTCTAAAGAAGTCTCTTATGTCCAGTTTTCGTTTCTTCGACATCCTACACACACACACACACACACACGCACACATGCACGCACAGCGCGCGCACGCACAAGCATAAAACACACACAAATATAAGTGTTACTGCAAATGACATCACTGATATTAAAATCCGTCTCGCTGACGTGACCGAAGGCAGAACTTACACTCGCAGATGCAGATATTAGCTATGCACTGAGGCGTCCTGTTGCTCCTCCTGGGACTAGCAAGTTGCCGGTAGCTTTTTTTTTTTTTAACAAGCAGATGGAGTGACAGCGGGGACGGCCAATCAGGTTGAATATAGGTTTGCGGGAAACCGCTACAGCCAATCAAAGCGCGATAGTTGTTTAGAGGCGGGACTTCTAGCAGAGACTGATTTTTAACCCTTTGTGTACTATAATTATTGCCTAAACAATACGGACAGCGGGTGTATTATTGGTAGGGACTACACAGTAGAGGCTGGATTTTGGTAGGGTCGGGACCCTACCGTCCCTATATAATCCTACGCCCTTGGTTGTAGGTCTATCCAATTGAGCGAAGAGGCATTTTTTTTCCTGGTTCGGTTGAAACACACCCATAATCACAGCCCAATGGAGAGGTCTCAGACTCATATTCTGACAACGTCAGGCTACCTTAAGCCACTTAAACAGAGATGTTTTACCAAGCGCAGGTTTTCAAAAAACTTGATTAATGTTTGGTAAACGAGGACGTCACCGCTAACTTCACTTCGTATAATGGGCATGTGCCAGAAACACCAGTAACAATGGCGGCTATACACTTGTTGACAGGAGAATGAACTGCTCACATTTCCTCTTCTGGTATTTGACGGATTGTTGATGTAGAAGACAGATATTCTTTTAGAAATATCAGCAGTAGTGTAGACGAGGCCTAAGATGTTTCCACTACAATTTGACGTTAATATGTTTTTTGACATGACAACCATACGAATAATATCCCTCCCTATGAAATGTCACCTGGTGAAGTATCAGCACTTTCATCTAACTTCTGTATATATAACGCCTCTGTGGACACAGTCCATGGTAAACGCGCCCCGAGCACGCAGCACATGTGACACAGGATCACGATGTTGATCATCCGGATTCACGATGTCTTGAGACATTCCAGGCTCGGCTGATTGAACACACACACTTAAACCCACACACTGCATACACAAACAGAGACATGTAAAATTGTACAGACACGCTCTCTGACACACACGCTCGCACGTGCAAATAAACCAGCGCTCGCTCCAGATACGCAGGAAACAGAGCGTGACTTGGAGGCGTTCGCTCGGAGGATCGTGACAAGACGGTTTGATGAACTTGTAAATCCTCCTTCTCCATTCTTCTTCTGTGGTCTTATATCACACATGTCAATCTCGGCCTCATCATCAAGGCCGTGAGCACTGGCCTGCTGAGGACCAAACCCCTCAGATTAATGCCAGACTCAATCATCAGGATGCTGTGTGTGTTTGTGTGTGTTTGTATGTGTGTGTGTGTGTTTGTGTGTGTGTGTGTGTGTGTGTGTGTGTGTGTGTTTGTGTGTGAGTGAGTGTGTGTGTGTGTTTGTGTGTGTGTGTGTGTGTGTGTGTGTGTGTCTGTGTCTGTGTGTGTGAGTGAGTGTGTGTGTGTGTGTTTGTTTGTGTGTGTGTGTGTGTGTGTGTGTGTTTTTGTGTGTGTGAGTGTGTGTGTGTGTGTGTGTGTGTGTGTGTGTGTGTGTGTACAGCCCAGCATGAAGATGTAAAGACCTGGATGTTTGCATCAACTCACCAAATACTCGAGGAAACCGAAGTAAACACTGAGCGGAGCCGACAGGAATCACAGGTTTCTCCCACTGTCTCACACATGTACACAAATTTTCTTATTGTTATATATATTGAACTGTTTTAAACTAATATATCAGGATTTATCTTCCCAAAATAATTTAGGAAGCAGCTACTCTTCCATTAAATTCAGCCTGACGCAGTTGTTGCAGCATCAACTTCCGACAAACTCAGGGATTTGTTTGTGTAATTACTGATATATGAGCCCAGGGGAGACTTCACCGGACGTGGTGCACACAGGCCGAGAGCGACTGGCCGTCCTGTTAGCACCTGTGTGCGAGCGGTGCTCTGTGGCGTCTGGTGGAGCCGGAGCCAGTCAGAGAGTCACCAGGCCTGAGGAGAGGAGAGGAGAGAGGGAAGGTCAGCACCACCGCATGCCACAGACAGACTGACGATACTTCTACTGGGCTCCACGCCGGGGACCTGGCTGTAATTACACCACGCACGCACGCACACACACACACACACACAAACACACACACACACACACACACACACACACACACACACTCATGCCTGCACAGTTACTAGACAGACTGAGAAAGGTGCCCGGCTCCTGAAGTCTGTCTCTCTCTGTTTCTGTCCGTCCGTCTCATTACACTTTTATATCCGTCACTACATCTTCAATCACACACCTGACCAGCTTCAGAACAACATTTACAGTTAAAGACGCAGAGACCCTAGCTACTTAACTGCACTTTAGATGAATGTCAAATAACATATAGATAAATATACATATACATATATCTACAAACACAAATTACCAAAGCTCTAACTTTTGGAAAGGATTTCCACCAGTTTCTGGAAGCTGGCTTATGATTTGCTCCAGTTCAGTTCCACCCTGTTGCCTGATGAGAGCGCAGCTATTGGACAAATCTGCAAAACCCCAGATTACATTAATGAAAATGTCCCTCATGATTTAAGGTTAGGACAACATTATGACTATTGGAAATGTTAAGGTATAGAAAAGATCAGGGCGAACACTTGGTTAAGTTTGGAGATTGATCTTGTTTCCGGAAAATGAAAAGACAAATGTTGTTTGAAAGGTCTGTGATGCACGATGAACTGTGATATCCAGTTTTGCTCACTCACCACTCTAAGCTTCACACCTCTACTTTCGGCTTTATCCCATAAAGGCACATCACTGCCAGTACACCTTGTGTTGCACTGGCACTGCTCACAATTATGAGAAATCCCTCAATTTCCATTTCATTCCAAATATGTCATATTGGGTTGAGTTAATGGTCAAATTACTACAAGTGAGAGTCGTGTTCTCCTACACCAGACATGAGCTCCTTTCAGACATTGCACTGAGCTCCGGATATTCTCCTGAAATGATGACAAGGAGCTAAACGTCAGAACGCAAATGTCCGAGCCTTGTTTTTTCCTGCCGGCCTCCTTGTAAAAACTCTGAAGAATGTCAGAGAAAACCCGTGTGAGAATAGAGCAGGATCATGTCTGGAGGATTCACCGCGAGCGAGAGGGCGTGAGACACAAAGCTGCAATAAAACGAAAAAAGAATACAAATGTCTCCGGATGAAAAATAGGTGTCAAACATAAAGAAGAGGCCAAAGAAGACGTGAACTTGGAAAGACGAAGGCACCCACTTACATTTTGGCCACGAATTGAAAATCGATGGTCGGATTCAGAGAGCTCTTACACAAACACGGATTTCTCGATTCTCTTTGTGAATGGACACTTGTAGTCTGGGCTCTCGGCCGGCCAAATCCAAGGTTAAATAAGGTCAACAAGGTTATTGGCACAAACCACAATTGTGATCCTGTTTAGCTTTCAGACTGACACCAGCACAGATCTCTGGTATCAATAGCTCCTTGTTGATCTATTTGGCCAGGCGGTTTCCCGTCTCTCTCTCACGCACACACACATACACACACACTCACACACTCTCTCTCTCCATGGGCCCTCTGACTTGTGAAAGTTATTGGAGTGTAAATGCCTTTAACAGCCTCTGTCTGCTGCTCTGTGTAGGGTGAGTGCTTTCTGTTGTCTGCCTCCTGTTTCATACTTATCGGTGTCAGGAGCTCATAAGGTTTCGGGAAACAATGTGTCAAGTTGTGGGAACTCATTTGTCAAAATGGAATAATTTAATCTCTCTAAATGAACAAATCATACTCTCACAGAAAAACCTTTTACACTGATTTTTCCGCAAGTCACAGTTTTAGCAACGACATTCAACATAAATTTTATATCGTTATTTTAAGTTCATTGTGCAGTGGAACCCTGTTGGTCATTTTAATTGTTCCGTCTGTAGCTGATCTCGAGCTCACATTTATTTCAGTCGGCAGTCAATTAAGAAGAGATTCTTATTTACAATGACAGGTGGGTGGGAATGGGTGTTCCCTGCTCCCACTGAGGTCCCAGTTAAAAAACCACCTTAATCCTTGATTGAGACATGAGACGTCGAAGCCTGAGGTTTTCGGGAGCTTTATTGTTCTGCCGTTCTTCAACCGCAGCACCGCATTAATTCCTCATGACTTTGTCATGTCATTACTCTCTCTCAGTTTTCACGTGTGCCCAGGGACACCCCCGAGGCCCAGTTCCATTTCCCTGCGGTGACAGAGAAAGGCAGACGCTCCTGTTTACTCATGGCTCCAGGGGCTTGTGGCTCCCGATTAGTAAACCAGTGTGAGTCAACATCTGGTACATCCCTTGGACAAACTATCTCCCTCAGCGCACACTCAGCCTGTTGTCAGACCCCCGTCCCCCTTCTCTGTCCGCTTCCCAAGCAGGCCGGCACCCCCCGGGCGGCAGTGCGCGCTTGCACATTGGCGAGACATTTCCCAAAGCCTTCCCAGTCCTCCTGGCATCTCAACAGGCTGTCACCTTCTTACCCTCCTGCGTGTTCCACAAACATACCAGAGGGCCAAAGGGCAGCGGGGGCCAACGCTGCCCGTTTGTCGACATGCTTGATTGGGGCTTGGAAGGGGGGGCCGGACTCGCTCAGGTCGCCACACCGGTGCGGCCCTCCGTGTCTGTTCGACCTGCGGTGATTATACGACTCGCATTCCATCCAGGACGCAGGAGATTTTAAATGCAGTTAAACAGGCTGCCAGGTTTAAACAGGGCGACCTCGATCTGATTCCTGTCACGGGCCGGAGAAGACGCCATCGTAGAATTCCCCTCTCTTTGTTTTTGTTACGCTTTGCCAGTCTATGAAAGTATCTTGGCTCTAGACTCAACAGAACACACATGCTGAGGAGAGTGTCGGGCGAGGGAACATCTGTTGTGGTCAGTGGCTGCGGGCGAAACCCTTTCATTTCGACAAGATGGCCTGTGGCAACACAATGGCTTCGTGGCCGGGTGGATGAGCGAGGTGCCAGGGCTGTGGTCGGGGTTTACCTAAGCTGGACGGAGCTTCTGAAAGACATGTGGTCAAAGTTTAACATCAAATTATTCTTTCAAAAAATTCTGATGGCATCATCTTGACACAACACTTCAGGTGGAACCGTTCAGTTCTCACGTCGGATTATTCTTGGTCTGAAGTCTTTATTCCATTGTGGCTACTTTTCCATTTGTCAGTCTTTTTGTAAACCAAGAGCGCACAAACTTATTTCATAACAACAAGCGCACGGATTGTGAAGCCAACGATGATTTCACTGATTAGAAAGTCGATTAAAACGACAGATTGGAAACCAGAGGATTCATATGCAGCGAAAACAGATGACTTAACTCTCCAAGTAAACTGTGATTTACTGTGTGTTCCACTATCACGGCTATCATGTCTCAGCCATGGCGTCCGTTCAAACGCCGCTTGGCGTCTTAAACTGTCCAGAGGAATGCAGAGCGCTGGTCTGTCTGAAGACGTTTGTGCGTTTGCATTTTAGTATGTACAGCAAAGGCCTTTAGGTCTTAACGTGGCTGGCATCCTTTCTTCTTTTCCATTTTCTTTCTCTATCTCTCTCTCCCTCTCTCTCTGTGCGTCTTGCTCTCTCTTGGCTGATGTGCCACCGTGGAGAAGGCAACAGTGACCCTATTGTGAACGGTGGGAACTGGGCAGCGGGCCAATGATGTCATCCTGCCATAGGGAAGACCAGGGGGAACGCCCTCCTGGCCTTCGGAATGCACTATTTTTTCCTGTTGTTTTCCGGAAGGCGGTGATCAATTTAATTCCACCCTCATCGCTCCCCGCTGGGGGGAGGGGGGCATGAGGAGGAGGAGGAGGAGATGCAGAGAATGGACTGAGGATGGGGCACTTGCTGGCTCTATCAAAAAAAAATAACACGACTGGAGAGGAAAGGAGGTAGAGCATGGGGATGGTCCGAGCTGTTGGGATCCTTTTTTTAATTGAACAATGAAAAGAAGTGAAAACGGGAAATTGTCCTGGATGAGGTCACACCGACCTCCCAATTAAAAGTAGCCGGGCGTCATTACAGAAGAATAGTCGTGATTCATGGAGAGAGAAGGGGAACGGCTTACGGAAACTGACGATCCTTAACTGCAAGTAACCCCACCGGCCCAAAGCACTGATTCAAAGTGCAGGCACATGTTTGCACTCTACACTGCGACCAAATGTAACCACAGCGCTCGAACCTCTCAGGATGAGCTGAGGTTATGTAAATGATCCTTTAACTTTATATCTAGTGCCTATAACACCTAGAGCCATGCTTCTACTTTCCTGTTTGAAAAATGAAACAATGTCCGTCCACATGAGCGTTGTGGCTTCGCATCAGTTTTAATTCCCGTCCATACTTGCTTTAATGTCATTATCTTTGTTGCGTTCTACACTGGAAGCCGAGGCTAATGCTGGTTGTTTTCTTCCAGAATGGGGGAATGGGGTCATGTGATCGGAGCCGGATATATCAGCGAAGGCTACGTCATAAAAGAAAGGAACCAATCAGCAAGCAGATGTGAGTGTCTAGGTCATTCTTGCAAAACCTTTCCCTTTCTGCTCGCCCGGAAACTGAGGGCATGGTCACATATATACGCAGTTGCAAGGCAAATTTTGTGGATCAAATTTTTTACTCCATGCAAAGTCACTCTGAGATTTGCCTAGCCACAGGAAGTAGGCCCTATAATGCAACCCAGCTGATTTCAAACTAAAACGCTTTCAGCACCGGGTCCAAACTTGTTTTAGCGGCTCTAAAAGTAGTGTAGTGTGGACGCCAGGTATCTATCTTAGAGTAAATACATCTTCAATTGAAAACGTAGTATGGATGTAGCTTTAGTTGACCAGTAGTAAGCTTTAAGGGAAATGACAGTGCTTCTACTCAAGCTCGACTATGTGGGATCTTCTCCAAGAGTCAAATCCAAGTATAGTATTGTACGACTCCGGGAAAGAGTGATTGAACACAAACAAAACCTAAAAGCAACATTTATATTCTGTGTGTGTGTGTGTGTTTGCCACAGTGATGTTTTCCTGGCCTCGCTTGAATTCATCAGCCCTCGCGGTTCAAAGTGGGCGCCCGCCATCACATCATAAAGCCGCTGACCCGTCTCCGATATGATCACCATTAATCACAGCTTGTGAGCGAGCATCGGGCTGTAAGCTGTAATAGAAACAAAGGATGCAGTGCCATACTCCGATTGACTTCAGATTGCACATCAGCGTGGTGTGGCATTCTCTCAACAACAAGGACAAGCTATACACTTAGTGCCATTTTCTTTTCTTCCCCTTGTCATCGGGGGGGAAAATATGGCTTTGATGCTGTTTACTGGGTATTTTTGCAAAAATAGCTTTATGATGAATTTTAGGGGAGTGGAAAAAAAAATGTAGAGGGGGGCTTCAAAAGTAGTGTTAACGGGAGACAGATTTTTGACATGCCTCCCGAGCCATCTGCTTTGGGTTAAGGCTCGGAGACAGAGTGGAGTATGGGGGGGGGGGGGAGAGGGGAGTCAGACTGGAGAGAAGATGGCAATGGCAGCAGGGAATAGAGGGAATGTGATATTGACAGGCAATGGTGGAGAGCTGTTTATTTGTTTTGCAAACATTTCTATTCTGAATAGTTGTGGCACGACGTGTGTGTTTTTGTGTGTGTGTGTGTGTGTGTGTTTTTGTGTGTGAGTGTGTGTTTGTGTGTGTGTGTGTGTGTGTGTGTGTGTGTTTGTGTGTGTGTGTGTAAAAGAGAAAAGGTGTGTATCCTACCAGTCCTGAGATATAATAAGCCAGTCTTTTTCATGCGGCTATTACAACAAAAATATTCCTATTGGATTCTGCAACAGAAACAAACACGCTATTGTTCCAAACTTGGAAAAAGTATTTGGTTTGAAATACAAAAAAAATATTTGACGATCAAGTTTTGACGATTCCAAAAACCTGTTAAGGCTCTGATTGGTTCTGAACTCTGTCGTCTTGCCAAAGTTCAGACAGAGAGTGTTCTACTGGACACACAACAACACAAAACTAATTAGCAGACCTGCTCCAGACATATCTGTTTGATTCGAAGAGGGGGGGGGGGCTCTGGGATTTCGGAGTTGCACTCTGCCACTCCGGACTGTTTCCACCCGGCCGCAGCACCTTTGCCAAATTCCTCCACCGTCCTTATCTCCTGACGTGAGCTCATTGAATGGGGCAAGAAAGCAAAATGTGAAATGCAGAAAACAATGTGGAACTTGTTGTCCCGGCTCTGCTCTGTCTAGGCCTCCAAGTCTCTCCTGTTCACTCCCCTCTGTCCTCTCCCAGCTGTCCGTCTCCATCCACCCCCCCGAGCCATTCTACCAGTCCCCAGTGGGCACAGTCAGCTAGTCTGGCCAGGCCTGCCCCTTGCTGTGGCCCTGCACTGGATAAGCTCCTACCTGGACCTTGGGTAGAGTCCATTGTGTAGAGCCGCGGGGGTGATGGTGTGTGTGTGTGTGTGTGTGTGTGTGTGTGTGTGTGTGTGTGTATGTTTGTGTATGTGTTACGTGTGGATGTGTATGTGTGCTGAGCATTCACGGCAGAAAGGGAGAAGGGGGTCCTATCTGTGCCTAAGGGCTGCCCCCCCAACGCACCCTCACCATGCGCCCTATTCAGACCTAAGGAAGCGTGAACAATCACTGCAAAACCAAAGAGCTAAGTCCCCTTGTTATACAAGCCCAGTTTTCAGCACCAGCCCCCCCTCCGCGGTGCATCCCACCCCCCCCATCCCCAGCACCCCCGGCCCCACTCGTCAGAGGTTGACGAGCTTCGTTAAAGCGAGCCGGGCTCCTTTTATGGCTTTATTTAATTAGCCATTCCACAGCAAACTGCCATCCGGCACCACCACCACCGCCGTCGTCGACGCTGCCCACCCCCCCCCACGCCCCCCGCCCCCAATCCTCTCCTCTTTGCTGGAACCACCATCGTCTTCATCACCGCCACCGCCATCCCTCCCCACTGTGCTCACCGGTCCCTTCCTCTCTCCTTGTTTTTATCCCAGGTAATTAGCCAGCGGATGGGGGTAGACTCGTTGGCTGGTTGCTCGGCAGAACTAGTGCCGGAGACCAGGACTAGGAGGAAGGGAAGTGTCTCTCCCTGCATGGGGGTTTCTCTCTCACTCCCACCACCCTTAAGACCCGTGGAGGAAGACAATGGAAAGGGCCAATTCTACAGTAGCCGGCTCAGCCTTACTGTCCCCGCTGCCCACTGGGCTCCGTCTGCACCGGGACCCGAATCATTAACCAGATTATGACTTTTTGTATCTGCATGCATGTTGGAGGTCAGCAGGACTCTACCCACAGGATGCAGGAGGCTGCCGGCAGCTCTTTGCATGGGGTTTGTGCTTTTAAGCTGGGTTAATGAAGTCTCTCAATCATGGCAGACACTGAAATTAGACCATCCTCCAAACAGGAGTACTTATTTTTTCAATAAGACTTATAGTGTTAGGAGTTAGGAGAGGCGATGGACTAGTGGCAGAAAAGGTCTCTGGTTCGTCTCCGGTTCGACTCTGGTTGTTCGAAACAACAAAAAGACGAACCTGGATTGATCTGTCCAAAAATCCAAGAGGATTCTCCCTACCCTGTCTAGTGCCCCTGAGCAAGGCACCTTACTCCCCCAACATCTGCTCCCCGGGAGCGTACTGGCTGCTCACTGCTCTATGTGTCCTGCTACAGATGGGTTAAAAGCAGAGGTTAAATTTCCCTACAATTGCATGAGTGTGCTTGTGCATGTCTGTGCATGTGTTTGGAACAAATAAATGTATCTTAAATAAATAAATGTATCTTAATCTTAATCTTAGTGAGGATTATCAGGCTCATTACTTTAATTTTTGGTAAAATGGCTCCAACGTTACATCTTTGATAACCAAAAATGCCGGTGAGCAATTCCACTTGAACAAACCCATGAGCGCACATTCCTTCCACATGCACATGGTCCCACAGCGAGGGAGAGAGAGTGGCGAGGCCCTGGCTGCAGGTCCACACCGTGCTGGATCGACGCCCTCTAGTGACCACCACAAAAGAAAAGCACAATGACAAGTCTATGGATGCATTAACAGCAGCCCGCCTATCCACGGTGCGCAGAGGACGAATACAACAGAGGTGGAAACAGGAGGATAATCAGAGTGTAAACACATGTTAACCGCATGGTGTGATTGATTTTTATGACACCATGAGAAAAAATGTGTTTAAAAGTGTGTTTTTTAAAAGTTGTTAAATTTGCCTGAATTAAATTTCTGTTAGATCAGAGTGGAAGTCAAATCCACTCCCGTTTTTTTAAGCATTAAAATTAGAATGCGTAAAATGGATGATTTGTGCGTTATTATGACTGATCAAAATGTCTTAACTGTACCTGGATCTTTTAAAAGTGACTTTATGAAAAGACCAAGATGCAAAAGTTAAAACAAAAAAAAAATCCAACGTGCTCTTGACTGCTTAGCATGGGAAAGGTACCGCTTAGTTATCCGTGGCCATTTATAGCCCCTTAATTACGCGCCTATTTAGTGACCCCTGAGTTCAACGGGCCAATTCCTGTGTGGACCCAAATCCTGATGAACAAAGGTGGAATGTGATGCCCCCTTTTCCGCAGACAAGCTTCTAAACGTTTCCCATCAATTTCATGGGAAAGTTCATGCCAAGGAAACTCTTAAAGGCTTCAGCGGAGTATTGACAGCGTATTGAACCTATTAGTGCATCCCAGTCCGCTGATGAGGATCACAGGGGGAACGAGTTGCGCTCGGAGTGCGTGTGTGATTTGTTATTCTCTAACGTGTAGAATATTCATGGCGTGGAGTATCAGGGGGGAAATCTGGTGCGTTAGGACCCAGTTGATCCTCCTGATTGTGGCTGATATTTTCCACGTTGTGAGAGGAGGGGGTGGCCCGGAGGAGGAGGGGGGGGGGTGTCAATCATAGTGAAAGTGGCCGGGGTGGGCAGGCCCCTCTGATACTTTGTACCGTCGGAGGGGGATATTTAACTTGGGACTGAGCACCGCTCGCTACAGACACACTCACACACAGTGTGTGCCTAAGCAAAGAAACGCTCCAGCGCCAAGTCTCTCAGACTCCTGAAGTAGGAGCGACTCAGTGGGAGCTTCTGCAGCAGCAGCTATCAAAGGAGGAGGAGAAGCGCTCCCAGAGGAATTGACCGCCGATCAGCCCGGGAGAGACCCAGCACCACAGCCCGGGGACTGTCTCCTCTCCACGCAGCCACTGGAGCTTTCCTGAGAGGATTCAGCGATGCCACAGTGAAGGGAACTCTGAACAACCGACAACGTGCTCGGGCTTTCTGCAGCGCGCAATCTGCTGTCAAGAGAGAGAGAGACAGATCTGAGGGGAATATCACAGCCTGAGACTTTCATGTGAAAAAAAACCTCTCTCCACTCCAGACTCCACTGCGATTTGGAACATCCTCTGGAAAGATAAATGGCTGTTGTTGCCTAAGTTGAGATTGCATCCCTCTGCTGCGCATGTTTTTTGGACACTTTCTAGAGGGGGGTGCACGTATCGACTGCTGGAATACCACACGGGACAGGCTGCACGACACTTTCCTCCTCCGTGCATGGACCGTGCGCGCGGGGACCTTGTCAAACCTGCGCGCGTCAGGCGTCGTTAAGAGAAGCCACGTTTATAAAAGCCGTGCGTAAAAATAACATTGGCCCCAAAGGCAGCCCTCAGTGCCGGGCAGTGACATTTAAAACTTGGTGAGTTACTCTTTTGTGCTCCCTCTCTCTCTCTCTCCCTCTCTCACTCTGCCGGGACGCTGCGGATCTATTCTGTCTCTTTAGAAAACACTTCATTCCATGCAGCTCTCGCCTCGGCCGCTGTCATCCAGTGTAGACAGTTCGTCGTGGCTTCGAGTCCCCGGGGTAACCATGACAACCGAAAGAAACCCAAAGTGAATCCAAAGGGAGCGGGGTGAGGCCGGAGAGAGCGTGACTAGAGTTTTCCCCCCCCATTTGTTTTGTGCTTTTTTCCCCTCTTCTGGTTCAGTCTAAACACTTTGCGCAAAAGCAGATCCACCGCTGCGCTGCAGAGTTGCAAAGTTGAAGGAGCCCAAAACAGCAAAGCACTCCGCTTCCATGTCATTCAAACCCGACGTGGTCTATTAAAAGTATCGCCTTGCTTGTGACTGAACTTCTACTATTTATGAAGCCCCGGGCTCGGCATTGCAGAGATCACAGTAACCGGGAAAAGAACTGAATATCATTTACGCGAGAAGTGCCTGTGCGTAAAAGCAGCCAGGAATAATGGGCCTCTCACAAACGCTCCTCGTTTACGCGCTGGTGTGCGTCCACCTTGGAGTTTCCCAGCATTACCTTCGCCTCCGTCCATCGCCCAGTGACAACCTCCCCGTGCCCGATCTGAAGGAGGACCCCGACCCGGAGTACGACCCCCGGGAGCAGGACTTGGCCGAGAGGACACTGAGGAAAAAGCTCGGCAGCAACTTCGACCCCAACTTCATGTCCATCAGCTCCCCCATGCTGGTGAACCTCTCCGCGGCAGACAACCAGGTGAAGCTGCAGGGGCCCATGCCCAACGAGATTAAAAAGCTGGACCTCACAGAGACCCCTTATGGAAAGCGGGTGAAAGTGGGCAAGAAAGCCCGCAGGAAATTTCTGCAGTGGCTGTGGACCTATACGCACTGCCCGGTGGTGTACACCTGGAAGGATTTGGGCGTGAGATTCTGGCCACGTTACATCAAGGAGGGAAACTGTTTCTCTGAGCGCTCTTGCTCCTTCCCAGAGGGGATGTCCTGCAAGCCCGTCAAGTCAATCAACAAGATTTTCCTGCGGTGGTATTGTCAGGGCTTTCTAAGACAGAAATACTGTACGTGGATACAGGTGCAATACCCAATCATCTCAGAGTGCAAGTGTTCGTGCTGATTTTCTCGAAGGACGTAGCGGTGGTCGAGGGGGGAGTGGACTGGAAATACGGTTACTATTGCACTGTTAACTCTCTACAGAGATGGGCACCATAGCAAATCTATTTTTTTATATAGCATTTTAAGTGAAATACCAACATTGTACATATTTAAGAAAAATGCAGCTATTTTTTCTAATTGAACCAGGACCATATTTTATTCTCAATCCCTGAAACGTTGCTTTTTGGGGGAACACGAGCACTTCATAAGGAAGAGCTTTTTTGTTGATATTTTTATGAGACATTGAAGATGGAATGCATATGCTACACTTCTCCAAGAGGTGAACTTCTTTTTTTTTTTCAACTGAACATTGATGCTGACTGTTATTTCACTGCAATGCTGCCTAGAGTTTTTGTATAATATTAATATCAATAATAATTAAATTGTAAAAAAAAAGAAAAGTTGAGGTTAAAGATATATATAAAGGCGTGAACTCAGCTTTTTTTGGAATATATAGTATTGTAGAAATAAACAAATCTGTATGTTTTATTTATTATTTTAACGATTGTGAGTATAGAGCATAAGGAAAGAGAATAGCAGAGTATACCAGAAAAAAATATGGGAGATGTCTACTTGAATATTTTTTAAAATGACAAAAAAAAGAATAAAAAAGTAAAACATATCAGTGTACATGTTATGGTTACACGTTTTAGCAATAAAGTCTATCTTTTCAACATGTATTAGTCTCAAGCCAATTTGCTTACAACGAGTGTCTATATCAGGGGGGCGTGTACACTGTAAAAGATATCATCTGAACACGTTGTCAATACAAAAATATTTTCCTCGCAAGAGAAGTCTGCTGATCGTTTTCATGATTCCACTGGTTTCCATTATGGCTTTGATGTTCAAAGGGATTTCTATAAATCACTGTCTTAGAAATGTTGTTCTATTTCATTTTAAACATAAAAAATAAGGTAAAGATGATGCCAGACTGACATCTTTTGCAGCGTGGGCTCCGAGGCGCGGAGTGGAGTTACAAAGTGCACAGTGAGTCCAGGCTCCAGTGGCTGTGTGTGTGGACTGCCCGATGCTCCACGCCGTCACAGTGATTTTAGAAAGGGCTGATTTACTACGCTGCGTAATGCGCAACACATACCTCCAGCGCCTCCACAGAACTGGCATTCATTTGTCTCAGCCAGAGAGAGAGAGAGAGGGAGAGAGAGAGAGAGAGAGAGAGAGAGAGAGAGAGAGAGAGAGAGAGAGAGAGAGAGAGAGAGAGAGAGAGAGAGAGAGAGAGAGAGAGAGAGGCCATGCACATTCATCTCCCCCCAACCCACCCCTGTCTGCGCACATTCCCCTCTCAGGGCTGCGAGGTGTTAACATAATGGGTAAAATATGATTCAGACATTTTCAAACAGTGTCAGATGATGAAATGACCCGCGTGCACGCGCAGGCCCGGGGGCGTCTGGGGTCTGTGGACGCGCCGCAGAAAGTTCCACTGAGGTATTTGCACAGAGGTGGACTGGAGCAGACCGGCGCCGATTCAAGTCGGACCGCCCTGCAGAGAGAGAGAGAGAGAGAGAGAGAGGGAGAGAGAGAGGGAGAGAGAGAGGGAGAGAGAGAGGGAGAGAAACACAAAGCCCATAAAACAATGGTAAACTGTTTTTGACGTTAGCAGACCATTAATTGCGCTGTCTGCGAGTTTAAGAGATACGGCCAATTAAACGGGGGACTGGAATCAAAGCGAGGAGTGACTTTCTGTCAGTATAGAGCTTTTTATGGTGTTTATATATTATTCCTTAAATACAATCAACGAGTTAAACAGAGCCGTGACTAAACGTCTGGAAGCTCAAAGCAGCAAGTTCCACTGAGCGCATCTTGTGTGCGTTAAAGTGATTTGCGGGCAGAGTTTTGGGATTTGACACTTGCCGCCCGGTTATTGTGACAGAGCCGCGGAGGGGATTTGGTAAGCAGAGGAGGAGGAGGAGGAGGAGGAGGAGGAGGAGGAGGAGGAGGAGGAGGAGGAGGAAGAGGAGAAGGAGCAGGAGGGAGGGGGGGGGGGCTGCTTTCCTCACTGTCAGCTTCTTTCTTGATGATGTCTCGGGGTTTTTTAGAAACTGCGTCTCTGACTCGACGGCGCCACTCAGCCGCCCCCTCTCGACTGCGCAGAATGAGGCACTTTGGGAAACAGTAACCCTTTCAGGCTCTGCCCGGAGAGTATTTTAGAAGCGTGTGAAAGGCAATACGCCGCCCTGGCTCCAGCCAGTGAGGTGCGCACCTTTCAGAATCAGACCCCTGCCAGCCAGCCAGTCAGATCAGCGGTTCTCAAAGTGGGGTCCGGGGACCTCCAGGTCGGCCCCGAGGGGATTCCAGGGGGGGCCGCAGTGAAATGAATAATAGTTCCATTTCAGCAGAGAACTTTATTCAGTAGGAATATCCAAATATTGACTGTGTTTTCATTATCAGCTTCTAAGACAGTGCTGATTATTAAAAACATAAAAAGTGGGGTGTCTCTGCACACATTTCATGTTTGTCCCTATGTGTTTAAATCATATAAAAATAAGATCACGGCACATATGTTTAATTCTTTTATTTCATAACCCTCAATGTCAAGGCCTCAAGCTCCCAGTAATTCTAACTTTGGCTATTTGTTCAAAATCCATCTCGCAGCTTCAAATCCACTAAATTAATCCCACCTACAAATAGAATGCGTTTGAATACAGAGTTAATATAGAAAACCTCAAACACGGTTGGAAGTTAAATGCGGACCATGTGGTTGTTGTTTTTTTCCCTTTTACATGCGAGGAAAGAAAAAAAAAAGCCCAATCCTCAAATGAGCAACTGTCTTCACTTTGTGCAAAAATGTATTTGTTGACTTCGCACCACTCAAAGGATCTCAACTTGCACATAATAAAAACAAAATCACAAAACTTCATCGTAAAAGTCTCCCGGAGGCAGATTTACAGTCCCGGTGGCCACAGGCTTTTGAGTGACACGTTTTGCAGATGACATCTCCCCATCAACACCATCAGTGGGCCACATGTGAAGCGTTGACACATCACAACAGCCCACGCTCACATACTGTCCATAAAAACGTCAGGGCGGCGGCGGGGGGGCATCACCCTGTCGTGATGCTCGCTGTCATTATTGTCTGACACGACCTGTCTCCACATTCATCATCAGGGACCTCCGACGAACTCGGCTGCAACAACCCAACAATGATACACACTGCTGGGTACAAATGGAAGCTTCATTTGTATTTACACCCTCTTGTGAATATAGGATAAAAACCATGGTTATCGCCTGTAAGGAGAATTAAATAAAGGCCTGGAGACTATTAGAATAGGCATGATGGGAGAGAGGGAAGGGGGAGGAGGTGATATGCTCAGAGACGATGATGAGGCGTTGTCTCCTGATGAGTCTCAATTCATTTCATGGGTTGTGTACCTACTGGGAATCAATGGGGCGCATCAGCGGGTGGGTGGTGAAGGGTGTTTGGTGAATTTCATCCAAGCAACCCCTTTGAAAGACACATCCTGAGTGGACGAATCTACGCTGAGGAATAAAAGCGTAAGTACAATCGTGGGTTTATGGTGTGCGTGTACACAACCCGGCTCAGGCGCACACACACGCACGCAACATCTCCGGCGTGTGTGTGTGCCGCGGGCTGACAGACAGACAGACAGAGACAGAGACATGGGTCTGTGGCTGTAAGTAAGGCCCAAACCCCATGGTTGTAAAAGCCAATGAGTCAGCACTACTGAGGTTATTGATGATGACAGGGTATTAGATG
>NC_083656.1:11955392-12045392 GCF_963576545.1 Limanda limanda
TCTGCCTGCGGAGGGCGTCCTGGGCCTGGGCCAGAGCCAGCAGCTCCACACTCAGCTCCTCGCCCTGGCTCAGCTCTTTGTCGTGGGCCTGGGCCAGAACCTGGTAGCTCTTCCTCAGAGCGGCGAAGTCCTCCGTCAGGTCTCGGCCGCTTCTCTCTCCGGCCGTCAGACGAGCGTCAGCCGACTGAAGTCCCCTGGACAGTTTGTCTCGCTGCAGCTCCAGCTCTGTTATCACGCTGTTTTGGTTCAATATCTAAAGACGGCAAAGAAAGTGCAGCAGGGGTGTTAACCATAGACTGTATCAAAGATGGCTGACATTACGACTCCCCAGAAGTGAAGCCAAAGTGTCTCAATCGCCCCCTGGAGGCTGGCTGCAGTATAGGTATTAAACAATCAAATAAAATGAAATTTTAAGGTACGTCTTCACACTGAAGTGTTAATTCTTCTGGTTAGTTTGATTTTTATTTCAGAGTTTATGCTGTATAAACAGGGTGAAACATTAGTTTACCCACTTTTGAATTCATTTCTACACTTTAAACCAACTCTCACCTTGTTTTTCAGCTCAAACGCCTCCTCCTCAAATCGCTCTCTCATCCTGTTGGTCTGAATCTTTTCCTCCACCAGCTCCTTCGATATCTGAAAGAACGAGATGAGGGAAGACAGCTCCCTCCGGCGCTTAACCGAACATTGAATCTTTAATTAATGCAGAACACATAGTTCGTATTCTCTACCTTTAGTTTTTCCTCTTCACTCCGGACCAGCCTGCAGGACAGGTCTGTGTTGGAGCCAGCCAGGTGGCCCAGTCTGCTCTCCAGGTAGCCCACTTTGGCAAAGAGGCGTTCATTCTTCTCACGTAGCTGGAACTGAGAGGAGGTGAAGTGATAATGGTGCAGTTCCCTTTTAAAAATCAGTGCCCATCTTAATTCACAATTTACTTTAAGCCACCTATTAAGCATGTCTAAGCAGTATATGAAATGATAAATAGTTTATAATAAACACAAGGATATTTTAAAAAGTCATATTAAGACATGTTATATATTATGTGGCTGTGTTTTAGTGCTGTGTCTTTTTATCTGTATCTATTTTTCATTTTGGTTTATACAGCAGCCTCCACCTCAAGCAGCCTACAGGTGGCGCTATAGTTTCTGACAAATACAAATATATCAAATATATATAAACTTTCATCTGCCTACAGCTATTGTTTGAAGCCATTTATTACAAGTTTATTTCCTGTTTATAAGCGCCAAAAGTGTTTGGCCACGAACAAAATATGTGGCCAAAATTTCGGAAGTAAAAAGTGCACATTATGACGACAACATATTTAACTCACATTTTCTTCGGTCAGAGCTTGAAGTCTCTCTTGAAGTTCTTTTGAATTAGGCTGCTGGTCCTGAGTGTCCATCTTTATTCAGTGTGTGCTGCCGGTGGCCCTCACTGTATCCACCAACAGTATGTTGCCATGGTTTCAAAAACACAAACAAAGCTGGTCTGCCTTCGTAGTTCATTTCATGCCAAACATTACAGTTTATTTATTGAAACAACAGCAACACAAAATGCTACAGTACAAACCATCCGCTTTCCCCACCAGCTTCACACTAAACTAATCCTGTTGAGGACTCAACATGTTGACAGTTAAAAAGTTAGTTTACACTGCTGTCTTCCGCTGTATCAAAACAATACAGACTGTGTAGGAAACTGTGACTGCTGTGTTAAAGTCTAAATGTGATTTTTCCAAGCTGATAGAGAAAAAAGTAAACAAGGCCCAGCTTCAGCTTTTTTTGTGTAAAAGGAATTAATTGAACAGACTATACTTTAACATGCAATATTAGGTCAACACAGTTGTTATTACACCAAAGGTTTCACAGACTCAATGAATGTAAAGAGTAACACCTATCTTCATCTACTAAAAAGGCCTATAGCGCCCCCTTGCTGCCACAGTTTGTGCAACTATGCACTTTTGGCATGAAGATGTAAAATCTAACTTTTATGGGGTGTGTATAGGGAATGTTGCACTAAAAAGACCTCTGGTGCCCTCTTGTTTCCACAGTTGGGGAAACTTCAGGCCATGCACCCATTACAAGAGAGAAAATATTATGGGGACCCCCCCTTTGTCCCAATGCTATTTATTTTTTAAACTTCTGTTTATGTATGTCAGTGCATTACGTCTAATACTATTGCTACTTCCACTGCTACTACTAGCACTTGTTATGGCAATTTTACGTCGTCATCAGGAATAAAGAGTGAATCAAACAAACAGTTAGCCTGTCTTTAATAAAGAAGCTCCGGACACAATCACACTGAGAGCAAGGCTGTCTGCTTGAGAGTGCAATGAGTCTCTCAGGAAATGGCAGTTATGAAGGCCCCCCAAGTTCCGCAAAACACTCAGAGGGACTTTACAAAAAAACATGAACAGCACACATGGACAGGCAGATCATCTGATCACAGCATTGATAACATCATAATGAAACTTAAGATTCAGCATTTGAAACAGGAACTTTGACTAGACAGTGTCTTGACAAGGATTTTACTTTGCGTACGCCATTTCCGTCTTTTCTGCTTACGTACACTTTTAGTCTGAATCCTACGCAGAGGCTAATCCTAAATTCCGATTGGCTCAGAGGATGTCCCCGCCTCACAGTTTGTCCTCGACTCACCTGGTTTCCGTCTCTATGTGGAGAAAGGAGCTCATTTACCTTCAGCCCAGCAAAGAGGAATACACCACCGCTCACCATGTTCACTGTACTTTCCCTGCTTCTACTGACAGGAGCACACAGCGCGAAGGCAAGTGAGTTAAAGTCCACGTTTCTACTTTGTTTTATTGTATTTAGTCGATTTGAAGTTTAATAACGTTTCAAAGTCATGATTTGAAAGTTCATGCTAGTGACGCATATTCTAGTCTACTCCAATACAATCAACACACATTGTTATAAACACAAAACACAAATTCATCTCTAATGTAAATGATGTCGGTGAAAAGAAGCAGGGAGACAAAGAATCAGGACGAGGCTGCCTCCATGATGAATAAATGACGGATGTCTGTTAATACCTTCTAATGTGATAACATCTGCACTGTAGCCGGACTGCTTGATGTGAGTCTGTCACAGATATGAAGGTTTCAGCCTTTATGTTTGCACACATGCACCAAGTGTAATTTTACAGATAAACAAAGAAGATGTGCATTTATCTTCACATTTAAAAAAAATATTTAAAAAACCACACGTTAATTTTCTGAATTCAAGTTCTGTTTGGATGCATTATTAGATTCCAAGTTATTTAAAATGAAGCTTATGTTCAGCATTTAAACAAGTCTCAATTACATGTCTTTGTCATAAGTATTTGACTTTGACATCTTAGGAATCAGTGCCAAACACACAGATGAATTATTTTCAGTCGATTGATCTGAATCAGCAATGTTTTTGACAACCTAATGAACATGTTGTCATATTGTTATTGTTGTCAAATATTGTCTGAGTCTATACATTTAAAAAATATTCAAACCCTTCCTGTAACAATGTCCCACTTTGTTTTGTTAACTGGGTACAGTATAAATATATATGTGTTTATGGGGATAACTAAATATATATAAAGAGAGAGAAATCAATTTTTTAAAGACTCTAAGAATAAAAGTATCATCGAGTAACTGGTAATTGAATATTCAAAGTAAAAAGTGTCTGGACTCTGGAGCAGACATTTTATCTATGAATGTGTTTTTGTGTTTGTTTACCTCACAACAGCTGAAGTTGTTGTTAGTGATTTATAAAACAGTCTGAAAACTAAAGTCATGACTTGAACTTTTTCTTGCAGGGATTCACTCTCTGAAGGATTTCCTCACTGGGTCCTCTCAAGTCCAAAACCTTCCAGAGTTTGTGGGTGTTGGTTTGGTTAATGAAGTTCCGATCGGATACTATGACAGCAACACAAAGAAAGTAGAACCCAAACAGGACTGGATGTTAAAGGCAACTGATAAACAGTACTGGGAGAGGCACACTCTGCTTGCTTTTGGTTCACAGCAGGACTTCAAAGTCAACATGGAAATCTTAAAGGAACGCTTCAACCAAACTCAAGGTTTGTTTACATTTCACTCTCTAATAATAATACAACACACATACAATCTCACTCACACACACTCATTCACACACATGAACACACACACACAATCAAATGAACACTCACACAAACGCACGCACACACACACACATCACACTGACACACTCACACACATATACACAGACATTTCATGAATTAGATTTGAACCAAATATTTACTAATTAATGTGTTTGTTTCTTAAATATTAGTTTGTTGCTTTTCGTACTTTTTGATGAATTAAAAACAGTCACATACATTTCACTACTTTCTGATATTTTCTTCAGTTTAAACAAGTAATTGATTATTTTTAAAAATACAAGATCAACAAGAATGATAAGTTTGAACCTTAAATATATAAAATAAACAGTAGAACAACAGGTGAACGTCCCTGTGTTTACCACAGTGTGGCCACAAAGTAATAAACATAGCAGAGAATTACACGTTAGATTAGATTCATCCAAACACAGAGTCAGAGCCAGAAGACATTTATATACTGTAGTGCTGAAAAATTTAACTTATGACCTGATCAGCAGAAAATAATAAAGATCAACAACTGTGAATGAGTTTGTATCAATAAACTCAGTGGAAAGATGTGTTGTTGGTCAGAGAAGAACTCATGAAACTCAGGAGCAGATCAGGGGCTGATCCAGGATTAGCTTTTATCTCTTTAGGGTTTTCAACGTTTTCCACGATTTTCAGAGAGAAACTCGCTAATCACGATGAAACAAATAAAAGACGTTTAGAGGACTGATGTTTATGAGTGACTGTTGGGCCTTGGTGGAGGTTTGTACTCCACTAAGGGAGGTTCCAGTGTGTGTGTGTGTGTCTGCGCAGACTCACCAAAATTATTTATGAAATTAAAAATAATAATAATAAATAAATAAAAAAACACAGTAGGATATTTTCAACTTATATATTTATTTTTGTTAATAAACTAACTAACTTACTCAATCCCTCATTTGTTTTACTAGTTAATGGCCTGATCCAAGATAAAAGAGAGCTGCTACCCTGAGCTGCTTGCTGCAGTTCCCTGTCTTTCTGCTTTTGGAATCTCTCTTTTGTTGGCATTATGCTGCAAATTTTGTAAATGAGATAAATCAGTGTTGTGTATAATAATCAAGAGTGATTTACATAATCTCTATAAAGCTGGCAACACAGTACACATACATTTTTTTTTACTGTTTTCTGACAGAGTTGAAGCATAAGCAGCATTACACTAATAATATACCACAATATACCTCTCTAGACTGTCATGTAGCTCATCTTAAGACTAAGACTTAAGACTTTATTTCAATAATTACGATTTCAAATGAAACAAAACTAGTGAACTTGTCTAATTTGTAGAACAGTAAAACTGCCTTTAAATTGTCTGCCTGCCTGCCTGCCTGTTTGCCTGCCTGCCTGCCTGCCTGCCTGCCTGTCTGCCTGTCTGTCTGTCTGTCTGTCTGTCTGTCTGTCTGTCTGTCTGTCTGTCTGTCTGTCTGTCTGTCTGTCTGTCTGTCTGTCTGTCTGTCTGTCTGTCTGTCTGTCTGTCTGTCTGTCTGTCTGTCTGTCTGTCTGTCTGTCTGTCTGTCTGTCTGTCTGTCTGTCTGTCTGTCTGTCTGTCTGTCTGTCTGTCTGTCTGTCTGTCTGTCTGTCTGTCTGTCTGTCTGTCTGTCTGTCTGTCTGTCTGTCTGTCTGTCTGTCTGTCTGTCTGTCTGTCTGTCTGTCTGTCTGTCTGTCTGTCTGTCTGTCTGTCTGTCTGTCTGTCTGTCTGTCTGTCTGTCTGTCTGTCTGTCTGTCTGTCTGTCTGTCTGTCTGTCTGTCTGTCTGTCTGTCTGTCTGTCTGTCTGTCTGTCTGTCTGTCTGTCTGTCTGTCTGTCTGTCTGTCTGTCTGTCTGTCTGTCTGTCTGTCTGTCTGTCTGTCTGTCTGTCTGTCTGTCTGTCTGTCTGTCTGTCTGTCTGTCTGTCTGTCTGTCTGTCTGTCTGTCTGTCTGTCTGTCTGTCTGTCTGTCTGTCTGTCTGTCTGTCTGTCTGTCTGTCTGTCTGTCTGTCTGTCTGTCTGTCTGTCTGTCTGTCTGTCTGTCTGTCTGTCTGTCTGTCTGTCTGTCTGTCTGTCTGTCTGTCTGTCTGTCTGTCTGTCTGTCTGTCTGTCTGTCTGTCTGTCTGTCTGTCTGTCTGTCTGTCTGTATCCCTCTCCCTCTCTCTCTCTCTTCATTAAACATGACAAACGTCAGTTAAAAGCTGGACAAGGCTTTGAAATCACGGTTTTCTTTTTTTGTTTATTTTTTAGGAAACGTCGGACCAGTTGCGACATAATGTTTTCAGCGGCGCTAATGTTGTGGTTAATTTATCACCAAACAACTTCGGGGGATTGCACACACACCGTCATTACTGTTTGTCTGATGCTGCAGGTCAGAGAAGAAGTGGCTGAAGCCGTTTGGCGCTCAGCACTGCATGAGGAGGAGGGGGAGGAGGAGGAGGGAGGGGCGCGGCGGGGGCTTGTGAGCGCCGCGGAGCATGTCGAGCGAAATTCTCACAAGAACTCAAACTTGTGTTTCTCTCTCTGTGTGTGTGTGGTGGAGATGTGATAACAGCTCAGATCTCTGTCTCTCTCTCAGGTCTTCACATTTACCAGCGGATGTCTGGATGTGAATGGAACGATGAGACTGGAGATGTTAAAGGTTTTATGCAGTTTGGTTATGATGGAGAAGACTTCATATCATTGGACCTGCAGACAGAGACGTGGATCGCTCCAACACCAAAGAGTTTTATCACCAAACTGGAGTGGGATCAGGATAAAGCTAATCTCGCATTTATTAAGTACTACTACACCCAGGAGTGTCCTTCCTGGCTGAAGATGTTCCTGGAGCAGGGGAGGAGCTCTCTGCTGAGAACAGGTGACAGAACACAGAACCTCCATCAACTGAATGTTCCTCTCTCTCTCTCTCTCTCTCTCTCTCTCTCTCTCTCTGGCTGCAAGCATCATGCTCTCGGGTGGTCCGTCCGTCCCATTGCTTTGAACACGATGTCTCCAGAATGCCTTGAGGGAATTTCCTCAAATTTAGGACAAACATTCACTTTGACTCACAAATGATCTGAATACATTTTGTTGGACAAGGGTCAAAAGGTCAAGGTCACGGTAGCAGCACAAGGTATGTTTATGTTTTTTTGAACATGATATCATAATATCAGATTCAGATTCGGTACAAACTGTCACATGGACTCAACGATGCCTGGAGGTCAAAGGTCAAGGTCGAAGTTACCTCATGTTTCTGTGAATGTGACATAATAGCATAGCCCAGTTCACTTGGAGTCACTGATGAATGGATTAGACCGGGTCCTCTGAAGGAAGCCGTCCCTGAATTGAGACCCAGCCGGATTGCCTCCCTCCTCACTTCCCGACCGACCTGCAATCACTTTGCACTTTATCAGAAAATACCAACATTAATCAGAAGTGATCAGGACCTGTCCACTACAGGAAGTGTACTTGATAAATACTGTGATATAACTTTAATGTCATATCGTCCACCCCAGTGTCTTTGCAGCAGCTCAGCCCTCACTCTCACTCACATCTCACAGTTTGTTCACTTGTCTTGTATATTAACAGACATGACTAATGCAAAATAAATGGAATCGAACAGAAATTATATTTGTATAAGTGTGCAATACATTATAATAAACCATAAACTGTCTTTCTTTTTCCTCCCCAGAGCTTCCCAGGATTTCTCTCCTCCAGAAGTCTCCCTCCTCTCCAGTCACCTGCCACGCTACAGGTTTCTTCCCCGACAGTGCCATTTTGTTCTGGAGGAAAGATGGGGAGGATCTTCATGAGGACGTGTACAGCGGAGAGGTTCTCCCCAACCATGACGGGACCTTCCAGATGAGCGCTGATCTGAAGGTTTCATCCATCTCCCCTGAAGACTGGAGGAGGTACGACTGTGTGTTCCAGATCTCTGGTGTGAAGGACTACATCGTCACCAAACTGGACAAAGACTCAGTCGAGTCCAACAGAGGTGAGACTGGAACCAGTGGTGACGCTGGGAAACACACATTTCATCTACAGTAACAGTCCTGCAGGTCATGTTTGCTGATGTGTAGCAGGAGAAGTTTTCTTTCATCAATGTATATGAATAAATTTAGATCAGTGTTTAACCAGTGCATGTGCCCTACCTTCATCATCATGTGACCCTGAACAATTATGTTAATTGTAATGTGTCTGCAACAGTGTCTCAGGATATTTTAGCTCCATTTCTGGAAAGTGGGAGGAAGTGGAGACGTGTCGTCTGTGTTTATTTCCATTAGTCTATGATCTCAACATGTAAACATTTTAGTCACTGTTAAGACTCGTCTGCTGCTCTGTTGTAGAAGATGAGTCGATGAAATGATTTAGTTACTGGAAGTTAAGTTGAAGTCAAACCAGTGTGAATAAGCACAGATACAGTCATTATGTACAGATGAAAACTGAAAGTAGAAAACAACAGCAGTGTCTGTGTGTGTTCGTTGTGTCTCAGGAAGATTCAGGGAGATTCTTGTCGTCCAACCTGCTTCATCTGTTCAGGTTGTGATACTTTTTTTATTCCGCTCAACAGAGAAGCCCATCAGCGTGACCACCATCATCATCATCATCGCTGCAGTGATCGCTCTCGCTGTCGTCATCGCTGTCATTGGACTCATCGTGTACAGGAAGAAGAAAGGTGAGAGACCAACACAGAAGCTTTGTCCAATATTCTTCTGGTGTTTTGATTTCAGACTTTCTAATTAATGCTCATTCAGATCAAACCTCACGAAACAAACTTCAGTTCCTCACACACCAATATCTGTTTCAAGAGCTGCAGGGTTCTGTTGTGCAATAATTTGCTATAATAATTAATAAGTTTCAGGCCCATGACTACCCATGAAGGCCGAAAACCATCCACAAAAACCATGTCCCAACAGTTCACACAAAGTTTTCTAACTTCCCTCTGCACCATAGACTGTTTACAAAAAGCTCTGCACACAGCGTAAAAACACAGGGAAAAACATGACACCTGTTTGTGTTTTTACTGTAATAACTGAAATAATTTGTTTTTTTATTTTTATTTCAGCCCAAGGTATCTCACCTGGTAAGTCAAACTTCTATTTCTATTCTGATTTCTTTTTATACTAACATGCTTTATGAGGACATCACCTCATGTTTGCCCAGCAGCTGACACTACTAACATGTCCAGTTTTATAAAACTCCCCCAACACCTTTGGTCCACTTTGTACTGGTCCACACCGGCGACAGTCAGAGAAGCGCTATGTTTTCAGGCTGTTCATCTGTTCGTCCCCATCTTGTGAACACGATATCTCAGGAATGCCTCGAGGGAATTTCTTCAAATTTGCCACAAATGTTCGATAAGGCCTTGTCTACACTACTGCCCATATTTATTACAATGGATACGAGGCTCCCCACAGGAACCTGACCCATTGCAGGACTCTAGTAAACCCTCTGTAGATTAGATAGTGTACATTTTGTGCTGAAGATTGTTTTCAGGACTGTTCCCTGCAGTGTTGGTGGTTTGTAATAAAAGTGTCTGTTCAGAGGAGAATGGACTAACGATGTGTTTCTGACCTCACAGCTGTAAAAGATCCAGGAGCCTCACAGCCGCTGAGATCAGGTGAACAAGGTTCTAATTCTCCAAGTGAGACGTCCTCCTGAACACATTGAGTTGCTTCATCTGTTAAACAAAACTGCCTCAACCTAAGTGCAAAGTAACATATGTCTGTTCATGTGTAAAATCTCATGTGTTTTAATTAGAAATACAAAAATCTGCTGAGAGCAAGGCACAGATCAGAAACCTTCACGTTAATACAATTTCACCAAAGTGCACATTATGAAGACAACAGATTTAACTCAAACTTTCTCTTGAAGTTCTTTTGAATTAGGCTGCTGGTCCTGAGTGTCCATCTTTATTTAGTTTTACAAAGCTGGTCTGCCTTCGTACTTCATTTCATACAAAACATTTCAGTTTATTTATTGAAACAACAGCAACACAAAATGCTACAGTACAAACCATCTGCTTTCCCCACCAGCTTCACACTAAACTAATCCTGTCGAGGACTCAAAATGTTGACAGTTAGAAACTTAGTTTACGCTGTTGTCTTCCGCTGTATCACAACAATACAGATTGTGTAGGAATTGATTTTTCCATTTATTTTTCCAAGCTGATAAAGAAAAAACAAGGCCCAGCTTCAGCTTTTCTTGTGTAAAATGAATTGAATGGACAGAGTATACTTTGACATGAAATATTGGGTCAACACATACGTTTTTACACTAAAGGTTTCACAGACTCAATGAATGTAAAGAGTAACACCTATCTTCATCTACTAAAAGGCCTATAGCGCCCTCTTGTTTCCACAGTTGGGACAACTTCAGGCCATGGACCCCTTAAAAGAGAGAAAATACTACCGGGTCCCCCGTTTGTCCCAAGGCTATTTTTTAAAACTTCTACTTAGGTATGTCAGTGCAAAACAAGAGAAATGTTTTTTTCTCTTCAGTCCTTTAAGTGTGTAACAGACCTATGAAAATCACTATATAACATAAAAGGTCGTACAGTGAAATTTAATGTTAAAAATGTTTTATTGTAGGAACTTTACATTGCACTGTAATGGAAAAACATTTTTTTTCAATATATAACGTGCAGGGTATAAATTGGGTAAAAGTTATCAAAATAGCTGCAAAATATTTTACAGAAATATGATTTTTGACATAGAGGATATTTACAAATAATACATCAAGTGAAATTAAAAAAAGATCGATTGTGACAAAATGCCTGTAAACCACACACTTAGACCGGGGGATAAATATAAGACAAAACAAAGCATAACAAATACATTTGATTTTTCGAAGAAGGCCATAGTTCATTGACACCAGTCTGCAAACCAGTCCTTTAAACCCTTTGATGTGGAGCAGAAGAGCTGCATTACACAATACAAAATGTTCATGTTTTCAAACTGTGCAGAGTCATGGTTACCTGTAGTAGAAGCACTGGAGGAATGTGTGTGAATGGGTAAATGTGACTTGTTTTGTAAAACGCTTTGAGTGGACAATAAGACTGGAAAAGTGCTACATAAATACAGCCCATTAACCGTGTACCATCTCTACATGGGACTGAATCTTGTGTTGGGTGACATGTCCATTATCTCTTAATTAAATCTAAATAAAAAGACCACAGACATGTTACAGCTCTACAGTTAGAACCTGTAGTTTGGAGTTTTTCCCTTGTTCCTGAGCCACAACGTACGTTTGTACTTTGATACGTCAGAAAAAATTACCTGCAGAACATTAAACGTCCCCTCAAGCATTCCTGTCAAAGCAGACTCTACATACACACATAAAGAAAGACATTATATAAATGATAATATATAAGACTCTTTTAAGACAAATTCAGGTCCTCCTCCACTTCATCCTCCTCCTTCACAGTGTGGTCATCACCGTCTATGGGAACTCCCATCACTTTCTGCAGCGCCTCTAAACTGGTCTGGCTAATGTAGTACCTCACGTTCTGAGACGGGAGCCGCTTCTGGAGCTCCTCCAGTTTACGATACGCCTGGAGGGGAAGGATGGGAGAAGACAGAGAGATGAGTGATGAAGGACTCACTAGGGTTAAGAGTCATACTTCACTACTTACATGTGTTAAAGTGTAGTTTCAGTAATAAAGGATTAAGGCCATGTTGAAGAAACCAACAACGACAAAGTGTCTGGTACCATCTTTTCAAAGTCTTGATACTTATAATACTGTGATACTGATGTGACCAAAACGTTCTTCATTTTACTATTCGTGATTCATATTCTACAGCATAACTGAAGAAGATAAAATGACAGTTACCACTTCTAAGTTGCCTTGCTGACAGTGATGTTCCACCAGAAAACCAAACGCATCACCAATCCTGACCGCAGGGTCCAACTCTGGCTCCTCCAGCAGCGCTTCACACAACCGCACGGCCTCATCAGCGTTCTCCGGATACAACCTGCAGACAAAGAACAGAATCAAACATCAGGTCATGACAACACCATCAGACGGAAGAAAGAGGAACTCATTAAGATAGAAAAGAGAAGAAGGATGAGCTGGATTCTTACCTGCGTGCATGGACAAATTTCTTGATTAGCGAGACCTTGTGCTGCAGGTCGGCTACTCTCGCTTCCTGCTGTTCACCTGAAGAGTCTTTTGCTTTCAACAGACACTTGGCAGCTTCAGTCAAAGCATCCAGAGCCTTCTCATAGTTCTGGTAATCATCAATCTCCACCTTCACAAGAGTAACAAGATTATATTATTACTTCTTCATTCTGTATTAAACTTTTTGTAAATACAGTAAAATTTATCAGGTTTTCAAAAATGCAACTTGGAGCATTACAAAGATTCTGACACCATGAGCCACAACAAACATTTTCCTCTCGAAACCAAGAACAAAATACTACTGTTGTGTGTTGCAACTACTGTAATATAAATTATATATCGCTAAATGTAAAATGCAGATCAATGCTTTCTGAATTTCTCAAATTTAAGACCACGTCCATAAAAGGAACAGACTCATCCTGTGTTCTTTGTGTATTTGTCATACCTGAGCACAGGCTTCATAGAAGCCAGCGAGCAGGTCCGGTGCTCGTCCTTTAGTGTAGAAACCGATGATGGTCTTCAAGACCTCTGGATTGTTCCGCCAGTCCAGAGACTGGAGGTAGTTGGCGGCCATGATGAAAATCTCCTTCTGACGACAAACGTTGGCAAAGAAGACTATTTTCTCTGTGTCGCCCGACTTCAGGAGTGCCCTCATTGCCTGTTTCAGAATAAATAAAATAAAATATTTCCAAGGTTTCATAATTCAACTCACATGTGTTTGTGTGCTTCTTTATTGCAGATGTTAATGATGTAACATGACGTCAGACTGACAGACGAGCTGGAGTCATCCCTCACACTCTCCCCTGACACCTCGGAGATGTTCTGAGCTTGCACAGAATATATGGCAGTATTTCAGATTTACCTTGGGCTTGTTGCCGGCCTGTGTGTATTTCTTAGTTGCCAGGTGGTAATTGCCCTGTCGCATGCAGCAGTCTGCTATCTTCTCCAGCACCTCCTTGCGGGCATCATCAGATAAATCTTTGGAATCGGTTACAGTCATTCTCTCTGCCAGGTCCTCTGTGATGGTCAAGTTCTGGGTCACACACAGCTCCAGCGCTTGAGGGTACTGGGTATACAAACGTAAACACACACACACATACATAAGCACATATGAACAGATACTTCCTTGTTAAGGTTAAACCGTGGCACACACAGGTACCTTCTTGGCTGCTACCAGTAGCTCCACAGCCTTCTCATACTGGGAGTGTGTGATGAAGAAGTCAGAGCACCGCGCCAAGAGAGCCGGGTCGGAGTTCTCATTCAGATCCTCAGCGATCAGCTGAAGTGCAGAGAACTGTTGGGTGGCAAAGGCCAACTCCAGAGCTTTGGAGACATAACCAGCCTACAGTGGGAGAAATTAATAAAGCACATACTTTGTGTAAAAATTGTATCCATCAACAATATTGTTCATCTTAAATATATGGTGCAATACTTCCCCCTTGTGGCATAATTTCGCCTGCATACATCTGATGTACCTTGTGGTAGAGTGTGACAGCTCGGTCCATGTGGCTGCCTTTCTCCTCGTAGTAACACGCAGCCTCCATCATGTCCTCAGGGTTACTGAGCAGAGCCAGGTTCATCAGCTGGTCGTCCAGACCATTCTCCTGTTCAATGATAATAACAACATTACATTTTATTTGTGAGGAGCTGTAAATGTTAAGATACAAGTCATAATCCAACATTAAAAGCAGTTCTGAAAAGGGGTTTTAGGGATTTTTCTAGTAATCAGAGTGAGTTTGAACCGGATCCACTGAGGTACGGAGAGCCAGTGAAGTTCCTGTAGGAAGGGGGGGGGGGGGTGATGGGTTCACGGGATCAGATGTGGGGGAACAGTCCAGCTGCAGAGTTCTGGATGTACTAGAGTTTATTGAGGACAAATAAGATTCCCCTCTTTTTTTTACTCATCCATATTGTTCAGCCGAGATATGTGCTGCAATACTGCCCCATGGTGGAACGATCAATCCAACCATTTAATAAAGTCAACAAGTGAGCACAGTGAATCGCATGATCAATAAAAAGCTCTGTTGATTCATAGACACATGCTTCTAGTATACAGTGGAGTACCGTACCTTACAAAGTCGTATGGCGTTGTTGTAGGCCTGGGCTCGTGTGTAGAAATGGACGGCCTGTTTGATATCATCATGACCCTCATAGTGTCTGGCCAGGTGGTACGATGCTGCCCTGTCTCCTGTGTCATTGGCTATCGCAGACGCCTGGGAGAAAGAGAGAGAGAAACTTGTATCGTACCTTCTGATAAAACTCCATTCCTGTAATCAAACTGTAATATCATGATTCTACTTTTATCTAGTGGTTAATGTATGAATACATTGATATATAGTGTAATTACAGTATTACAGCATTTATCTCTCTTGTTTTACCACTTTTATTCTTTTGTATAAATTATATTCTTGTTAATTTTGTTATATTTTATCTGCACCCTGAGTATGAAAAACAAATTTCATCATTACCACTGCAATTCCTCTTTAGAGATGGATGGATGTATAAATAAAGATTGAATAAATGAATAAATAAATAAAGTAAGAAATTAAGTAAAGTAAGTATCCAACAATCATCACAGAAAAAGTACATACGCAGATGTATTTTCAAAAAAATATTTTCCTATACTTTTAAACTTTAGACTTTTAAGATTCATAATAATGTCCACAAATAAAATTATTTTCAGTAAACTAAGTGGCTACAAATGTGAGTCACCTTCTGGATGTTCCCCATGTAGCAGTGGACTCGAACCAGTGAGAGGTAATCCTGAGCGCATTCATAAAAATGCAGCGCTGAGTCCATGTCCGACTGGCTCTCCAGGTACTGGGCCCACCACTTGTAGATGTTCCTGCATTGATAGGATAATGTTTAAATGGAACTTTGTGCCTTTATGTACAGAAGTATGAGATGTCTGAGGTGAACTGTATAAGACTTACTTGTCTTTCATTTTGTTAACGTAAATCTCAAGAGATGATGTGTCATCCTGAAGCATTCTGGGCACTTCAGCCCTGTGTGTGTCTGAGTTCTCATAACTGCAACAGAAACGATAAAGATCACACTTTGTTTTTCAGTGTTCACTGATTGTCACAGATGTCTGTTATATCTTTAACATAAAACCACAATAGATGTCTTACTATACGAGGGCCAGAGTCTTGTTGCCCATGGACTCCAGGTATTTGGCGTAATTATAGTAAGTGGTGCGCAGATGGATGCGATCACTGCTTTCAGCGGTGTCCAAAGCCTGCTGCCATTGGCCAGAGGCCTGGTAGAAATTGTTCAGAAGGTCGTAGCGTTGACAGCACTTGTACAACTTCTCTGCATCTTCCTGTTGGAAGGAAGGGAAAGATGATGGAAAGATGAATGTTTTTAGGGCGGAAAGCCCCCGAGCTCTGTGTGTGGTGAAAGGCTGAGACCTAAAAAGAGGACATGTTATTGTAAGATGTGGCCAAATGATATATGAAGAACAGAAAAAATATGGAGATTGAATTTATTGACTGGAGTGAAGAGATGGCTTAGTCTTATATTTTTATTTTTCAACATTTTTATTTATCTTATTACTTTTCTCGGAAAATATGTCATGTACAGTCATGTACAGCTGAAGGTTTACTTTCAGCTGTACATGACATCTTTTCCGAGAAAAGTAATAAGAAAAATGCAGTACAATCACATCCAGACTGTGAGTCAGCCATGTCCCCTCAATCTTTTATACTGTAATACTTGAATGTCTCACCAGCATGCCGAGCTGAATGGCCAACATCGCCACTTGGGCCTCTGGTTCAGGCTCGGCCTCCGCCTCCTTCAGTGCTTTTGCTGCCCTGGCATTTCCCATATTCCCAAGACACACACGTGCCACATCCAGGCGGCAGGTTTTCACACACATCCGGGCCATGTTTTCCCATACCGCTTTACTACAGAGAGAAGAGAAATGGCTTGTTTGCAAGGGTGATGTGTGACTCATTGTACTGGTATTTTATTATTCACCAGTGAAAGCAGTTGTACACATGTGCTATGTATAGTACATCTCAGAAGATTTCTTATTTGAAAAGAACAGTTTATATTTCAGACCTAATCAGTGGGCCTGTGAAAATGGTGACACAAATATGTAAAAACCCTCATGTCTAACCGACTAGACCTTAAGTACTGTGGTATTATTTTAAAGTTAAATCCACCACTATCTCCTGCACACAAACACTGACAAAACCATAATGGTGCAAGAATAAGTGCAGGACTTTAACTCAAAACAAGAGCTGTGCTATTCTGTCTCTTTCCTTTATTCTTTTGTCCTGCTGACGCAAATCAGCCCCCCCTACTCCCCTTTTTTTTGCTTCATTTCCAAATTTAAGATTCCACAGCCATCTGGTCTCTATTTGTGGCCCCTCCCACCTCCTTGCTTAGGCCGATACAGATGTGGGCTGTTTATTAAAGTTAGGCAACAGGAAATACCCCAAATCTTTAGGGGCCCTGCTTTAAGTGGGGCCACGAAGGCCAAGTGAAGAAAAAGAAAGCAAGACCGCTAGCGTCTGCCAAAATCCTGCTGTATATGGTCAGAAAAAAAAAGCAAACATGAGAGTGAGACACTATAAAACAACTGAGAAATAATAAGCCTGCTGCTGAACGAGCGGCAAGATCTAGAGAGCCAGAAAAGGAAAGACAAGAGAAGGAACAGGGCTACGTTTGGCCTCTCTTCCCATCCTCTTTTCCTATCAGGAAACACATCCTGTTGCTGCCCGACTGCGGTGGCCAATATGTTTGTTGCACACGAGAGAGAGAACTTTAGTGAACGCCCCCTGGGCTCCAGACAAAAGAAAACACAACAGTGACGTCTAACAGGAGTTTTTTTTGTAAATTCTCACACACAAACACACTGACACACACACACATTTTAAAGTGATCCTAAAGGAGGGGGCTGTCTGTTTTAGGCTTGCTGCATGTGTGAACTGATGTCTCGGACTGTGACGAACAGCAACTCCCCCACGTTTTAACTCTGACCTCAAGGATTTGCAGAGAAACAGTGCGTGAGAGAGAAAGGGGGGAAGAGAGAAAGAAGCAGAGGGAGGTGGATTACAGTACTTCTTGTTCGAGTCAGGCAGCAGGGGCTCTTCTTGTTCAGAGACAGTCTTGGTAACCTTAAACAAATCCATTAACGAGTCAGCTCCGAGCGTCGTGTCTGGAGAATCACTGCTTTCTTGGCATCAATACTCTTCTGAAAGCAATGTGAAGTGATTGAAAGGGGGAAAAAAACTATCTAATGCTTGCACAGAGAATCTAGAGCTGTATACAGAAGTCAGTGCATTCAGCAAAGCACCGAAGAAAGAGAGAGAAGATAAAGAACCAAGGGAACAACGGTGAGATCCCAGAGTCAAGCTGCATCCAGCCAGAGCCAGTGGAATGGACCAAGGTGCAAGTTGGATTAATCCTCGCTTACCAGCAGTGCTTTCTGAGGAGGAGGGCTGAGGATCTGCTGCAACGACGAAAAGCCCCTGAATGAGGATGAATGGAGATGTTCTTTAGCTAAATCTAAAGAGAACACTCTGGTTGAATACACCTCTGAGCTGCAACGACACACGCCAGAGGAGGTGGTGGTGGTGGCGGAGGAGGAGGTGGAGGAGAGGAGCCAGGGGGCCCAGAGCACTGCTGGTGCTACTGCCCCAGAGGAGAGGCACGGGAGCGGGCAGGACACCGAGGAGGAGCAGGGTCCGGAGGAGGGACCCGAGGGAGGAGGCGAGGTGGCGGGTGTTCGGCGTCGCATGGCCGTGCAGAGGCTGGTGGCGGCGGCAGTGGCGGTGGCCCTGCTGTCCCTGGTCCTGAATAATGTCGCAGCCTTCACCCCCAGCTGGGTCCTCCAAGCCCTGGAGGACGGACGCAAGCGGAGCGTGGGACTCTGGAGAATGTGTCCCACCGGTGGGGAGAGGGACCTCCAGACTGGGAGAAAGGGGCAAGGGGCTCAGAGACAGTGTGAGAGCCTTGGATGGGGCTCTGAGTTTGCAGGCTATCAAGAGTCCCGCAGCACTGTCAAATGTAAGTTTTTACTTAAATTTAAACCTAAAGTTTAACAATAACACGGTTATTTATGTCTCCTTTCCAAAGACAATGAATATTTGCCAACTGCAAAGTGCCTGGTGTCATGTTTTAGTTATTTTTGTTGCTTGTTAATAACAATGATCAATGTATCTGCCAAAACCAACACACTGAAGTCACAGGTGAGAATACCAAGAATTTACAATACCAAATTCATCTTTGCCAGCAGGGTTAGAGTCTAAGCATAGTCTCGAGGACATTTAAAGCAGAGTGAGTGTTTACAAAGCTTCATTGAGACATTTCCATTCAAGAACAAAACTGGGAAATGCTTAACGGTCACTCACCAACTGTACTGGGCACAATTGGCAGCACTGCCTGGCAGAGAAACGCCTCACCATTCATAACAAAAAGTATTCCTGACTGTGTCACCTTGAACAAACTGTCAAACTAAAACAATTGAAACTCTGTGAGTGAATTTCAGGAGTTTCTGTCTATCTATGTATATATTTATTCCTATAAATGTAGACAATATAGTTTCATGCTGCTCAACAACAGTCACGTAACGGGAAACGTGACACTCATGTGAAACTCTCCTTCTTGTCACCCAAGTGCAGTTTGACATGATGCGAGCATGTAACCTGATGGCGACGTTGGCCCTGACTGCCGGTCAGCTGATCTTCCTCCTCGGCCTGAAGGAGCTGCCTTTCATCACGCAGGAGTCACAGTGGTGGGAGGAAGCCATCGCTGCCCTCTTCCAGTTAGCCAGTGAGTACCAGTGTTCCCAATGCTTGTTTGCTTAAGTTGTTTTTGCACCACAGAAGGATCTTTCTGAGGAAAACGCTAAGTATCCTTGCAGCTTCTTTTTCATGCATCACTCTGAAATGGAGAGAAATGTAGATGTTGCACAGCAAAGTGCACATCAATCTGGTAGGATTCCAAACGGAGGAGGGTAAAATCACAGCTAACTCTCATATTATAAAGATCAGCAACAGAGTGCACATTTTGCAAGAACTCTATGCAAAAAGTCTCAGATACAAGAATATGTACCAAAGCCAGATATCATTTTAAAAATATAAATCAATGGAATAAAGTATACAAATACAAACATGAATTAATATTATTAATATATGCGTCATAACTTTATTAGATTCTGAGCATTTTTGATTTGGTGAAGAAAGACTATAAATTATAGTAAAAAACAATTAACTATTTAAGCAGCCAAACTTTGGGGCGTTAAAGGGGGAAACCAGGAAACCCGAAAGCTGAAAGAGTGGTTTCCTTGTGGGACATGACTTACTGCAGTCATGGTAACAAAACCTCTCCTCCACACCCAGCACACACGCACACACACACACATCCATCCCACTGTGCCACTTTAAAGAGTTGGCTTGCCGGGCCTGTCCCAGTGCCCCTTCTGAGGAAGTGTGTTGCGCCGTGTGCAGTGGCCGCTCGGCCGCTCGCTATCATTGTGGCAGAGCAGAATGAAGGGGGTCTTTTCTGGGTCTAAATTTAGTCCCAGTCCAGAATCCATGGGCCAGAGCTGCAGCGAGCCAGGGAGCGACTGTCAGGCGCCAGGATATCCCTGCTCAGGACGAGGAAATGTCTGTGACTACCTGTTATGCAAAACCCCCAAGCTGAAGAAGGAAAAAGAAGGGGGGGGGGAACGGACGGGAAAGACAGTTTCGACATGGACTGTGTGTTTGAGTCTGCAGTGGCAGGAGGGATTATGCGTGTGCATTTTTGTATATGTCGGTGTGTGTGTGTGTTGTGATTGTGTGTTTGTCGTTTGTTTTAGAAGAGAAATGTCCTGTGGCCTGACAGCAGGGCGGGAATTGCCTCTGTCCAGATCAACTGGCTTAGCTTTTATGTCTGCGTTTATAAAATGTCCAATAGCATTATTATCTCACACTGCAGCAGGGATGGGGGCTTTCATCTGATCTATCTTGAAGTGAGCATCGAGACTCACCCAATTTTAAACAACACAACCAACAAAGCTGTTTAACAAAATCATATGTATTTTCGCTCAATATCAACGCAAATAGATCTTACACACAAAGCATCAAGTTTACTCCTGATCTAAGAAGGAGTAGTTTTGTATTTTATAGTATCTAAAGCAGTGTCTTTGTCAATAATCACTATTTAACCAACACCACAACCAGAAGTCTTAATGAAATCATAGTGAAATATTTTCATAAACTATAGCAGCTTTACTGACAGGTTGGTGCTTTAAGCTAAATTATATGCACACAGAGACTATGCTAACATGCTAAGTCTTAGGAATGCTAACCATCTTAGTTTAGCATTTGCAGATTAGCAGTAAAAACAGAGTGTAGTGAGGATCAAATTCAAATTCATTGTTTTTGCAGGTGGTCGGTCATAAATTAGAAAGAAAAACAGAAAAATTTGTTTTAGTATTTGGATATAAACCAAAAATTATAAATTTCATTATTTAGACTGAGAAAATTAACACAAAAATGTGTTTTAGCTGCAGCCTCGCTTCTTTTTATAATCCAATAATTACAAGAAAAACTTGCACAAATAGAAAATCATATTTAAGTAAAATGGACTAATTTCTTAGGTACAGTTAGGTGTATTGCTTTTTATCATTCAGTACTCCATTCCCCATTCCTGCATTAGAGCTCCCCCACTGAGTCAGTGAATGAGCCTCAGCCCTGAATGAATGAGGATATTTTTACCCATCACCCTCTTTCTCAGGAATGTTTTCATTTTCAGACGTGCCAAAATGTCCAGCTATTGCGAGCAGAGTGGAGTGTGGAATAACAATATTCAGTTCCTTTCAGTATAATCTGAGCAGCTTTGGCAGGTCCAGACTGGAAGCAAAATAATGGCCCATTTCACTGCTGGAGACATCTCAGGAATGTGTTTTGTGAATGGACACAGCTCTGTTATGTCAAAAAGTTACAACAGCAGGCCAAATTGTCCTGACAGTGTAAATCTAACACTTTTATTTCAAGAAACTGCAAATGTGGGCCTCAATTCTGATCCATTAAATCTGGCTCAGACTTTTCCTCAAGTCTGGCAATCGAGATCCTCATGTAAGAAGAGAGGAATACAGATTTGAGGCAGTGCTTTTTATCCTAATCAATTTTGTGCCCTTTGAGAATAAACCAAAACATTCGTATCTGGTGGGAAAACACAGCAGTTAAATGAGTTTCCAAGACCTGGCCTTAGATCAAATTTGCTTAGATTTCTCTGTGACAGTTTGTGTCAAATGTCCAGCAACCTCGAAGGTTAGGGTGTGGAGAGGAGGGAAGGAAGGAAGGATGGAAAGAGGAAGAGGGGGAAGGAAGTTTGAGAGATAAGTCCTTGCCAGAAAAGAGGTTCACACAGCCCAGCCTGCTTGGAACCCGAAAAGGAGATTATTCATTATTTCTTGGATAAGGAGCCAGACAGGTTAAACATTAACGGAGCAAGCAAACAGTTGCATTCTTACGGGTAAACACGGCGGTAGACACGCAATGATACACAGATACAATTGTTCACATCCTCACTTTAAACAATAACGGCCATCTTAGTGTAGAGGTAGACCGACCGACCCTGTTGCCAACCCCACCTCCCGGTGCCACTGACTGCTTCAGGAAACAGACTGATTCATATCCTAAAACACCAACATCCCTATTTCCAGTGATTATTTTTGGTCCCTGTATTTATACCCCTTTGGATTAGGCAAGATTTCAGACATGTATTGTTGAACTCTTGAATGGGTCCTGACTTCACTTTTATACGGTAAATGAGGACTAAGGGAGACTTGAATGGTATAGCTCTATGTAGCCTTTCATCCACACCTCTAATAACCTAAGGAAAGAATGAACTGAAAGCGATGTCTTATTTATAGCTTGCAAACAGTTCCTCATCGCGTGAGTTAAACTTCTGTGAATCAAAGAAATCGGGAGTTTTCAAAGGCTCTTCCTAGCGTATATTTATGCGCTGATATTTTTATGCTATCAAGAACTTTGATCTTGAGATCTTTAGAAGTTTCCCCTAAGAGGAAACAGATTTTCAAATTCAAAGGCCCCTCGCAGAGCTCCTGCTGACCTGCGAACCACATGGATACAGGGATGGAGATCTAAATGTCCACCATAATGAGCCTCACGGTTTTTTGTTTTGTCTGAAATGTCTCAATGTCTTAATAACTGCTATGGACTGTCATGAAATGTTGTACCATTTTTTGACACTCCTCAGGATCAATTACAATAATGTTGCCTTTTGTCAAATTAAAACCACCAAGTCAAAGTTTTAATTTGGTGACAAATCCAGTTTATGAACAAATACTGGGCAAAAATAAAGACACACTCTTTGTGTTAAGAGCTGATTAACCAATGTTAGCATGTTAGCACACAGTGAACGTGGTAAATATTACCTTTTTGTAATGAGCACAATCAATGGGATTGTTAGAAGAGCTGATATGAGCCTTTCACAGACACAAATACGAGTTAACCATGACGCTAAACAGGAACATTTGAAATAGCTAATTTATTTATCTTCTTACAATGAGTTGCAAATGAGAATGGCAGTTCCTTTTCCCTGACTGAGGCCTTGTCTCTCTGTGCTCCCGTGCAGGTTTTGTGCTGGTGATTGGACTTGTGACCTTCTACAGGATCGGACCCTACACCCACTTGTCCTACTCCTGCTACTTGGACATAGCCGCTTGCCTGCTGGCCACGATGGCTGCGGCCATGCTTATCTGGAACATTTTACACCGCCGCGATGACTGCCTCGCCCCTCGAGTTATAATCATCAGTCGCTCACTGGCGTCACCTTTCCATCCACGTTTAGACAATGACTATGTGGAGTCGCCTTGCTGAGACGCGTGAGCTCACAAGTTAAGACTGAACTCAACGTTTAATGTTTTACGTTGCAACTGGTGCCTTTTCACTTTCCTGTGGACTCACATGTATCTACAATTGTAAAACTACCTTTGAAAACTCCTCCCACCATAAACAAAGATACCAAGATTATTTTGCTGCACAAAATCCGCAGATTGAAGATTGAAAATGAATGTATAAAGTAACTCTCAACTTTCAAACGTAGTCAAATACTGATGTTTCATTTATTCATGCTCGCCGAGCTAACTGGTGGTTCAACAAACAATTTGGACTGGCACTGTCTTATGAAGCATCCTTCTTGTGAAAAGATCAAGCTGGAACTTGACCTATTTTGCTATATGTGCACTTCTTAAATGGCCTCCGACATAATTATAAATTGGATATTATGAAAGATGTTGAAAATACCAGAATACCTCATATTTGTTTTTGTCCTTATAAAGGTTATTATAGTTTTAATACATATTGATGCTATTAATAGATGTTGCAAATAAGTAAATCTAACAAAATAAAAGCAGAAGAGGCAAACCATTTGATTGGGCGGAAAATAAAAAAGAAATTGCTAATTAATGTATGTGAATTGATTTAGAAGCAGGATTTGTTAAACTGACGGCAACAGATGTTTTGGCGATGTACTGCATTTTGAAACACTTGCGTTAATTATTCATGATGCTTTACATATGAAACTGCTCGCTTGTGGTACATACTGTATACTTAAATTAATATGATATAGTTGTGTAAAGAATTGTGCTATCATGAGTTGTGATATTATTGTGAACATATCATACTTCTGCAAAGAACTCCAGGCTGTCTGTGGGTCTTCATCGTTGCCAAACATAAAGGCACATTAAAGTAATAATATATCATATAAATTCAATAAATTTATTGGTAAATATTCAAATGGAGTGATTGTTGCCGTTCCTGATTTGGTGTCAAACACTACACCTGAAAATGACAATGGCAATATAGATCCTAACGAATTAAAAAACGTTTCAAATACCGTATTTTATAACAACTACATTTTCATATATTTCATTCTACATTGAATATGGGACTAATATCTAATATCTGTCACGGCGACATGAAGTGAACAACATACTTTCCCATGACAAATGGCTTCAACTGAGAGCATGAGGTTTACATGAACCAAAGCCAAATATGATGACTACAACATCATACATCAATCTCTGCTTCACCCCGCACACTTCCTCTGGTGTTTTTGTTCCTGATGAAAGGGGGAGAGTTTTGCTTTCAACCGCCAAATGTAAAAAGACAGTTAGAGAGGGCTTGTAGTCATAGGGGCAGATAATCGTGTCACCTAAAGTCAAGGACAACATGAATGAGAGGAAACGGCGTGGTCTGGACTGAATAAAGACATTCCAGCCTGTATCTGACTTTGGGAGGTTAAAGGCACTTTCACACTGAGAATATCGGGTTTTGATAAAGGGAAGTAAAACATGTTCTTTTCTACTTCATCCACAACATCCAGGCAAGAGGGTGAATAGAGCAGCACTGATGCACACAAATCAGTCTCTAAAGCCTCTTTTAAAGGATTCCCAACACTCGCCACTCCATTCATTTTAAATAAAAGATAGACGGGTTTATGTCGGGTTCGGTTCGGGCACAAGGTTTGACCTGTGAAGAACTCTACCTACAACCCTGCTATTGGGGTGAACTCACCCTTTAAGGTGCATGGGAGAAATGGCTGCATTGTCTCCCAAATGATCTTAAATACATGTAATAGACAAGTAATAAATGCTCTAGGCTGCAGGATCGCCAGCTAGTCTCTGACCTAGGTATGAGAACCTTTGTCGATTCAAAAATCTGCCCTATAGAAAGAAGTGCCAGCAGATACAGGTTACCGCTGCAGGAAACGCATATTCCTGTGGGTGGAGATATATAAGAATCAAACACAATACTGTTCCTTTTTTGGGGGAAATGTAGCAGTAAGTAAAAATAACCATCAAGGAGGAACTTAGTAAAGCTGTCATCAGGCCTATTAAACCCTTAGGAATATCCGGCCAGTGGTGGATGCAGTTTCCCATTTGCGTAATTGTACTTGCACAAGCATCACAGGAGCCTAATTCAGGGTGAGTGATCTGAATCACGTATTTTGCTAAAGAATATATCACACCTTTGATTAAATCTCATATGCTGTACGTTTCTCTATGTCACACACACACAGGAACGGACACGCACATCCTTTTAGTGACTTGACTCAAAGTTCGCAAGAATAGAGAGGGCACTCCTTTCGGGCCAAATGGGCAGTGTGTGTGTGTGTGTGTGTGTGTGTGTGTGTGTGTGTGTGTGTGTGTGTGTGTGTGTGTGTGTGTGTGAGTCAGTGTGGTTAGAAAAGTACATCCCCTCAGCACACACAGAAACAGCCACATGTATACACAGTGAAGAGTTCCTTCCCTCAGCACAGACACAAAAAAAGTCCTTAATCATGTCCTGTGTTTAGAATCTATTCCATGTACCTACATAAACAAATCAAAGTCTGACTTAGGTGGAGCTTAATTGATCATTGTATCATGCTTGGAATCAAACTGGTGAGTTTGGACCTACATGCTATCAAATAAAGGATAGGTAATACAACTGGTTAGCCTTCACAAAGACAGAGTCATTGGTGTGGCAATCTTAATGCATTGACATGTCAAGTGTCTGGTTACGTCCTCCAAGGAGCTTATGTTTTCATCAGTGTTTGTTATTTGTAAGTAGGATTACGCAAAACACACAACTGATTACCATGATATTTTGTGGAGGGGCGGAGCTTTACATTTTGGAGCAGACTCAGATAAACTGGCAGATCCAGGATTTTTTTTCCTACATTCTGTACCTTTTTAAGGTATGGAGTTAGCCATGGTGGACATATTTAGTCTCTCAAGAGACTTTCAGTTTAAACGCATCTAACTGCTTAGAAATAAGAGCACAAAAAATATCAAAAGCTTAGTCCCAGGATCACCTCTCAGATATCAAGAAAACGTTTTCAAGAAAAAGATACAGAACTACAGTGGTGGTCTGAGCAGAGCAATAAAAGGTGCTGAATAAGATGGGAGGTGAAGCGGCGACAATGCCCTATTCTCAACATAAGTCAAGACCTCATTTTTACAGCCCTCCCACTGTAAAGCACTGAAGAGCATTCTGTGAAGTATCAGGATTCCAGTGACAGCGCTTTCACCGTTGGCCCTGAACTAAAACCCCTGTGGAAAGGACTGTTGAGGAATGTGATGACACGGATCAAATCGGAGGGTGTGTCCACTGTGTGTATGCCATCCTGCATGTCCTCTCTATTTGCAGAGTTAACATACTCATTTTGCCCTACCTCTTGATGAGCTTGATTGACTTGAAGGCTTCGTCCATGTCGCCAATGGTCAGGTAGAAGCTGAAGTTGAGCATGGCGTCCCGGGTGGCCTTCTCACAGGTCTCCAAACCCACAAATTCCCTGAGAGCTCGCCTAGAAACCATATGGGGGAACTGGACTGGCGCCCCTTTGGATGGCTGGGTCTGATTTGGTGGAGCTGATGTTGTGTCTGAAACCTCTGTTGACCCTGGATCCCTCTCACCAGGCTGTTGAGGATTGGAGCATAATGATCTCAATATTGGACATAACAGAATTCAGGGCCAGTAATAAAAGAAGACGTTGTGAAGAGGGATCACAACAATAAAACAAATCTTGGGGAATAGGTGGGACACAGAGCCAAACAAACATTAACACAACATCATCTTTTCATCAAGACAAGCTTTAGGAAGTGGACAAAGATTATTGAGCTCTAAATATTTCAGGGATGCTCTTGTGCTGCTGGTTTTGAGGAGCCGGAATTGTCCTGCTTCTGCTCAGCCACAAGGCAAACACGATCACAGTTGTTGGAAGTTGGGAGTCACGAATATTCAAGCTTTCTGAACGGACTATAGGGGACAGATACTTACTTCTGGTCGAAAGACACCAGCCCTCCAAAATAAAAGCTGGGGTGTGTCAGACCAAACACACAGAGTTTCACATAAGAACAGTTAGGAGGGCAAACCAAAGTTAAGAAAAATCCTGCTGTGTAAGAGACCCCACCGAAGAGTTCTCCATGCTCACCTTGCAGCTGAAATAATAGTAGGGAACATCCAGAGCGAGAAGAGCCTGCAGGCCTGCAGGTTTGGGATAGCAGTCCTGTAGGAGTAGCCCGTGCTCCTGTGTACAGAAGAGTGTCACCACTGATACGTCCGCCTAACGGAGGGAAGACAATGCACTGGTATTAGATAAGCATTTACATTCTGACTACTTGTCTATGATAAAAGAATAAAGAAGCAATATATATTCCTCCTGGTTCTCAAATTTCCTCAAAAGGGTTGTATATAAGCATGAGTGAGACCCAGGAGAAGTCAAAGCTACCAGCAGTTTTAGCTCCTTGCTCTGCTCACAGAGCTGTACAGGATTATCTCAGGGTCTTTACCATATCGACGGAACTAGCGGATGATGAATCGGAGCTGATCGGCACCGTCTCACAAACAAAAAGACGAGGCTCACTCTCATCCCAGAAGTGAGAGACAGGGCAGCGACCGCTGAGCTCCGTCCCCTGAAGCTGCTGCCTGAGAACACAGACAGAAAGCTCTGCATGGGAAGAAGACAAATACCAACAACAACACCAGACACAAGCAGCTTCAGTTACCTTTCACTGTCTTCACAATGGGAGATACCACTGGACGGTCTGCCAACGAAGAAGTCAAAGTGTGTCACAGTGTCCATTTCCACATCATAGAAGTATACTTTGTGATCAGGTCGCCCATTAACCTGAGAGGAAAGAGTGACAATCATAGTCAAATTATACTGATGACAGCTTTCATAACCCACATTAAGAGAGTGTGAGTCTCTCACCTGAGAGATGAGGATGCTGACTTGGCTGCCGTTGGCATTACACTTGACCGACCTCAGGGCTCCTAAACCCACAATCTGGTCAGCCAGGTTCTTAGCAGCGCACTGAGCTTTGGCATCTCTACAGAAAACATACACCGACACTGGCATGGTTGGACAACAAAGTACTTTGCAATGAAAAATTGTAAATAATCTTGACATATTTAACATACAGAAGCTAACTGATGATTGATATGTCTTATCTAACGAAACCAACATCCACATTATCATCATACCTTCTGGAGAGGTCAAAGACTCGGATGTGTGCCGTGTCTGTGCCAACCACCAGGTAAAACTGGCACACACTGAGCAGCACAGGGTTGCCCTCTGCCTTGGAGAAGGTCAACAATTGCTTCACAGTGCCCTGAAGAGAAGAGAGGAGCCAAATTCATACCACTATGTTTATATTCTTGTAAAATCAATTCTAATTCGGACGATAGATATTGATAGTTTCAAAGAGGCCTTTTCAACATTCACACTTCAAAATGTGTCAAGTCCACCAAGTTCCAAGTTGGAAATACAGACCTGTGGAGTGCGGATCTGTACCCTGTTCGGTTCCACAGTGTACAGGTTCTCGCCATGTACAGCTACCGCATGGGAGTCACAAGGAAACGCTCCTGGAAAATGGGATAGAGAGGAGGTGGAGAAAGAAGAGAAAGGGAAAGGAAAAGAGGTGAGATAACGGACAGTTTCTGAAGTGATGGTTTGCAGGGTGAGTTTCTGGCCAGTGTTGTACCTGTATTACGTAGAGCTGTCCCCGAAAGCTCATACACAGTAACTTGCTTTCCATTCCATACTGTCACTGACTCCTGTTGGTGTAACACACATGCAGTTAAAACGAGGATTAGATTGAATCTTATTTGTTTTCATGAGCAAACTCTTGTGGATATCAAATCTGCCTTTCCCCCCTTGTGATCACCTTGGTCACACACACTCCCTTGATGTGTGTGTCAGACTGCAGAGCAAGCTGCGATCCTGTGTTGAACTGAGTGATGCTGAGCTGGGTTGGGGTAAGTTGCACTGCTGCCACCTGCTGGCCGAAATGGGCAGACATCACATGCTCGCAGAGGATGAGCACCGTGTTTGAGTTGTTGGCAGCCAGTAGATTCAGGCTGGAGCCCCACTGAAATGAGGGAACAGGATTATATACATTTACATATCCTCTCACGATATAGGCGTCTGCTGTGTAAATGCTGGTCCAGACAGTACCTGAATATGAGTGACATTTCCCTCTATTTCAGTGGGTGTCTGGAGCTTCCACTGGGCGTTGGTGTCACCTTTGCTACTGCCTGGCTGTGCCACCATCCTCCACATTGCTATGCGCCCATGGCTAGTGCCACCTGCCAGGATTTCTGTGAAGGCAGCAATGTTACACAAAAGCAATGAGACTTTTTGAGTGTTGAGGTTTCAAAGTCGATGAGGCACCTTTATCAGTCTACCCAATATTTGAGAATGTGGTAGTAAACTGGAAAAAACAGGTATGAGAGGAGTAAGCATTTTGCTCTATAGAAGAAATATTTCACATTTACCTTTTGCTGCACAGTATGAAACGCAGTTGATCATCTCTCCTCTCTCAAACCCCAGCGTTTCGTCCAGTGACAAAACAAAGTTGTCATCCCGCTCCAGGTCCCACAGCCTACGAAAACAGAGTGGCAGAAAAACTATTCAAGTTACAGATGAGTGTGTATGTGTGTACAAACGGTATGTGTATACTGACCTGATGACCTGTTCCCCCGACACTGTGATGAGGAGGCTGTTTTCTGTCCAGACGATGTCGAAATTCTGACCGCTCTTGCTGCTCAACTTCACCTGTCATGAGGAAAAAAAACATAAAATATAAATATATAGAAAAAGATTCAACATTGCAGTACAGGATACAGAACATTTAAAGAATCATCTCACTGTGTCTGACATCAGGAAGAAAATTATGTATAGCTGATTTGAAATAGGATAGGATACAGAAATCATTAATGTTGAATTTAGAGATCTATAAATCTAGAGGGGATTTATAAGCCCCCAATGTCTAAATCCTTCAGTTTTTCCAGATTCTAGTTTTTCAACAGTATATATTTCCCCTCACCAGTGCTATATAATAATAAGTAAAAAAAAAACGTTAAAAATTAAAAGAAATTATACCTTCATGTATTCCTGAGCTCCTCCCTCAGGTCCCAGAGTGTATTGTGAAAGCATCAGGGTCTCTGTGATCACAGCGAGGGCCTCTCTCTTGTTGAGGTAGAACAGTTTCTTGATTGCCCCCTCCACACTGAGCAGTGTGCTTGTCTTACACTGTTCATCCACACTGTGAACTTTACCTATAGACAAGGGGCAAAAGGGGTAAACTTAAAAATAATAAGATATCTGTAGCATGAATGGAGATTCTTACAGAATCACAGTGACCTTTGACAATTTTTTCTTCTAAAAATACAGACAAACAAATGAAAACTTTTTTGTTGGACTGAAAAACTAGTGTGAGAATGATATCCAACGATGCTGAAAATGTTGTAACTACACAATGTGTCTTTAAGAAAACATGGTGGCAATAAACACTTACCATCTGCAGTGCTGACGAAGAACGCAAGTCCCTCCTGCGGACCCATCTTGAGGGCCGCTCCCTTCCAGCTGAACATGTCCAGAGCATTCTCATCTCCACCCACTGATGCTCGTGCTAGCATTGCCACATCACTGTAACAACAATTAGGTCCTACCATCAGCAACACAATTATACAATGTTTTCAATATGGGTTTAATATGAAGAACTTAATGACTTACTCTCCAGGTGCAGCAGGTTTGAAGATGCAGCACGTTAGAGGTTTGCTGTATTCATGCTTTACTAAATGGTTTCCTTGAAGTCTCCCTCTGGCATCGACCTTCCAGACCGCGAGAGCTCCAGTCTGGCAATGAACAATTACACTACAGTCATGCATTACAAGATAAATGAGAAGAAGATGAACGCTATCTGTCTAATCTAATACATTCCTTGATTACCCTGGTAATGCTTGTGCCACAATGATGATGAGAAAATGCATGTTTAATGTGTGTATTAATTAGACCCACCAGCATATCCACATGCTAGACATCTATCAGTATTAAGATATGACACAGATAAATGTTCCACAGTGTTTGTTTGTGCAGTCACTGCAACACACTCACCTGATCCCCTGTCACCAAGCGGCTGCCGGAGCTGCTCCACTCCAGCAGTGTGATGCCGGCTGTGTGTGTGTTGGGCAGGACGGTCTGATCTCCAGAAGGGTGTGTCAGCAGCATTACCTCTCCATTCTCCCAACCCAGTGCCAGCACTGGCTTTGTGGGATGCCAGCGCAGCACTGTGGGCTGGTGAGGACGTCCTACGTGGCAGATCTCCACATGCTCTCCCTGCGTATTGACAGCGGTGATTTTAAGTAGGTTTAGGGTTAGAACAAGTGGAAATAGGTAACTGGACTTGCTTTTTATTCTTCTTCACCTCTCATTAAAGAGGCTCTGGGCACTGAGACGCACAAAAATACAGGACATCAGCTTAGTAGGCGTTACAGCAAAATAAACATGATCACATGCCTCCCAGACCCCCTCCTGATGTGGTCTGAGTGATCGGACCTCAGGACGCATTGAGGTGCATTTGGGTGCGTTCAGACTGTACTTAGGTCTGTCCTCTTGTGATCAGGTCACATCAGAGCTGATGTTAAACAGGTCTGAACAAGGTCTTATGTAACCAATGTGGATCTGTTCCCACGTTGAAACCTCCACCAGCAAGGCATGAATGGCTGTGGGGTTAGGGTTAGGGTAGAGCACCTCTGCAATGTTGTTTGTCATTTGGGTCACATGAGTTGGGGTGTGGGTGGGTAATGAGCTGTCTGAGGACTGAACTGAAAAAGCCTCTTGGATGAGAGGTGAGAGCATCCTCAACAAACACAAGCAGGTCCAGTTGCCTAGGTACACATCCACATCCCCTGAGGACACCATGACCTGGACGACTGAGAATCTTCACAGATACAATTGACAATAAAACCAAACAGAAACACTCTCTCTTTGTTAACGCCCAGTGTTATACCTGCTGCAGGTAGAGGTCAACGCTGCCCTCATTGGTGGGGCTGCTGGAGGCCACAGCCAGCACAGGGAGAGCCGAGTGCCAGGTCAGATGAGAGGGCACAGCGCTGCTTTCAGGAGCCTCGATCCGGTGATCAAAATACACCGCCATGTCCCCAGAGCTCCTCTCTACAGAAGAAAAGGGAATAAGAAGATATCAGCTGGATGGAAACCTCCAAAGTGATACATAGTTATTCATCAGGACAGTGTTGGATTTCTGGTTAATGGCCGTGTAGCAGATATTGAATGAGGCTAGAGCCTGGTTGACCAGGGTTCTACATGCAAGGTAATCAACAACTAGTTAACTCAGTGATTCACAATCCATCATGTCACCATATGTAACGCTCCTGGACGTAGATGACGTTACTTTACTTTATGGGAACAGCTACACAATAACGACGGTAACGGAGCTGTGCATTCACCACAGTGACAAGCATTTGGAACGCTGTGATTGTCATTATAAGACACATGGTTAGCTATATCGGCTAGCGTTAGCTGAGCAGCCTAAGCTAGCCAGAGTTAGCATTCACTACTGGCTCCCACAGCCGCAGAATGAGGTGAAGTGTCGTGTCAGGCGCTCTGAAGACTCACGTCGCTGTCGCTTCTCCTCAGTTCGACGTCGAGTCACTTTCCTGAGCTCGAAGCGGCTTCAAACCTCGACAGGAACTTCCAGTGTTTCTGTGGAGCCTCTGTGGAGCGTCTCTGCCAGTTGCCCCTGACAACCCCTGAAGGCTGGGGAGGGGGAGGAGCCACGGAAAACGACGAACACAACCCGAGTCGTGTCCGAAGGTAATAACGTTAGATTTGAAGTCATCTCATCAGAAATGGCCTAATGTGACAAGTTCTATTAAAAATCTGTATCTGCTACTAATACTACTACCGTCGAGTGTCAAAGATAATAATATAAATGTCTCAAGACAGTATACATTTCAGAGTTTATATTGAAACCAACTTGAAACATTTTTTTTTAGGGTTAAACATATTTTTCACAGTACTCACCTTCGATTAATATATATATATATATTTATTTATAGAAAATGGGTACCATGCATTCTTATGGACTTGATTTAATTCAGTACGTTTTATAAGATCTAAATATATAAAATATAATTCAGTGGTTGATCAAAGCGGTGTTCAAATTTTATATCCACAGAAATGGAATGACTCCATCTGTTGCTTTCATTTCATCTGTTTTTCATTATTAATATTAAGTAAATCTGGAAAGTGCTTATTAAAGACCAGACAAAATAAAGTTATGAGCCAGGGTTCGCCGTACAAGCTCATTTCATCATCTGTCCCTATTGTCAGTTTTTACAAGGCAACCTGATATTAAATTAAATTACTTATGTAACAAATATCTATGGATAGTTCATGTGTATTATACATACTATTCAAACTAACTGAACAACAAACCCCTTATTAATATGTGTTTTATATATATCAATACTATGGCCAATAATAAGAAAAGAAATATGTTCACATCTTGTAACCAATAAAAAAGATCTCGGTGTATTTCTATTCTTGAATTTATTAAATGAAAATATAAGTACAATACTTTCTCATACTGACGGGTTTTTTTTAACTTTCAAACAATGTTGGTCCACATCCCAAATAACAAGAATATCACAACCAGTCCATGACAAGCCTCTGTAAAAGGAGACAACCAAGTGCCAATGTGAGCAGGAAGTTGCTCGAAAAAGATAATGCGGCTCTCAAGGAGCTGGTGGGGGAGCTCCAACCAAATCCACCAAGGACGAGCTTCTCCAGAAGAGAAGAGGAGGCAGGGCAGGGAGTCCTGATTCCACAGCCTGGGCAAGCTTTGTGAGGCAGAGGGATAGAAAGAGGGAAGGTACAGTCCACCCCCCCCCACCCACATCAAGGAGACATTTTATTGTTCATTCCTGATGCTGTGATCATGATTCCAGACTAATTGCTTGTGGATCTTGAAGCTGCTTCTTCAGGCTTTTATCCAGCAGCACCAGACTCTGTATAGCCAGACTGCGGCAGTCTGCATCCGGGTCTCCTTCGGCCACGTCTGTCAACACAAACAACATAAATAACAGGGTTAATTTAATACTAATGTCAATCCCGTCTGATAGGAGGGAATATCAAAGTCCCAGAATTACTTACACTTCCCCATAATTGAAGATGATTTGAAGGTGCCAAGAAGAGAAATACACTCAATATCTCACGTTATCTCTCAAACTACTGAGACTTTCCCACTGTACTGTACTGCGATCAATTCTGACCATGGGGTTTGTAGACTACAAATCCAAAAGATGCATTCCCGCCAAAACATTTCTCTTGGGAAAAGAGATTAGTAGCGCCAAATGAATGTTTACATATTTTAAGTCTACCTAAACTTTTAAAGACCTTACATTGTATATTTTAATGTATCTAAAACTTTTAAGGGCTAAAGTTCAGATTATATTACAAGAATGTGTGGAAGCCCTAAAATAAGGATCAATAGTGGGAACCAAAAAATGTTTACATCTCAAGAACTAAAACTCTAATTCTGTCATTTTCTTTGCAAAGTTAACAATACTACATGTCCCTCCTACCAATGTGAAACTACTTTTATCCTCAGAGGGTTTGAAAAGGAACTAAATCCAGCTGATGATGAGCCAATCACGTCACAGGGAGTCTGCGTACAGGACATCCTGGTTCCTCATCTTCTTCCCAGAAATGTTCAGTCCAGCTGTGTGTGTGTGTGTGTGTGTGTGTGTGTGTGTGTGTGTGTGTGTGTGTGTGTGTGTGTGTGTGTGTGTGTGTGTGTGTGTGTGTGTGTGTGTGCGTGCGTGCGTGCGTGCGTGCGTGCGTGCGTGCGTGCGTGCGTGCGTGTGTGTGTGGATATGAGTAATTCAGTGGACATCCTGACAGGATGACATTATGCAGGTGCAAGTCCATTTATAAGAACCATGCGTTTTATGGTTGATCTATTTTAAGTAACATGTAAACTACATTTTATTAATATATAAACTCTGAATTCAACACTAACTTTCAAAATTGTCATCCTGTAAAAACTGAGAAAGATCGAATGTATTTTAAAATACTTTTACTTTATAAATACAGACTAATGAAATGTATTGCCCATAATCTGCTCATTTCTATATCCACGTTCCATTAAGAAAAAGACAGATTTCTTTGTCACCAGCAGTTTTTTCTTACCTGCCAGCCAGGTCCTGGTCTCAAACAGCTGATCGCTGAGGTCCAACAGCAGGTTTTGACTGGGCATGCTCAGAAACACAGAGCAGACAGCGAAGAGGACACCTCGTCTAACCACCCTTCAACACAGACACATTTCAGGTTTAAGCTCAGACTGAAATAAGATAATAAAACAGCATGTGAGTGCAGCATCTCGAGTGTATTAGGATTAATACGCTACAGTGTTGTTAATGGCTACTGGTGTACATTGACAGAAAGAATGATTATACAGGATACTTACTGGTCAGCATGGTAACGCACTGCCCACACAAAGTCAAGCAAAGCACAACCCATCTGCGCAGCTACCTGAATGAGAGAAAACATACATGGTTACATTATTGTAATATTATAATGTATAAATATATTGAGATAAACACGATCACCCACAACAATCACAATATTTTGTCCTTTACCAATTAATACTATGAAACCTGATACAGGCCACAGATACACTGATCATAAAAAGCAATAACATACTATTCAGAAAACCGAAAAGCTAAAATTTCTAGACTAAAGCTCATCCAGCTGAGATACATAGATATCAAGCTCTAGTTATATATGATTAAACAGGTCATCGTAGCATGGATCGTTGTTAGTTGTTAAAAACTACCGGTGCGTTGACTGCCAGATGCACGAAGAGGCCCAAGGTGTGGATCAACCTTCCCAGCACCAGGTGGTCACTGCCCAACAGGTCAAAGGTCACCTGAGGCCTTGCAGAAAACAATTATATTTTAATATTTTTTTTAAATGCCAATACTTAAGCATGAAAATATGAATGTACAACTTAGTTAACACACTTACTTGTCATAATTCCTGAGTAGAGGAAAAAAGAAGTGTCCAGCAACAGGTGCATAACGGTTCGGAGTGGCCTTAGCAGGAGGTTGTGTGGCACCCTGTAGTTAATATGAGGAATCAATGGAAAGCTCAGGGGTCAGACTTCACTCAGTTACTGGAAAGGCAGATAACAATGTCTGTCTACTCCAAGTACCTTGCTGAGGCGTTTGGTTTTGCTCTGAATCCGCTGCTCCACTACCTGTCGCCAGTGGACAGGGTTGTCACCGGGGTAAGGAGTCAGATCAGCGAAGGCAGCAGAGCCTATGGATGGAACTCTTTTTTCAGTGATTGGTTTGGAGAGCTCCTGAGCGGCCAGAGCAAGGACCTAACAAGCCAAAGCAAGAGTAAGTACAACAACGCACTTGTAGCAGTAATCAAAAGATTGGTGAAAGTACACGCCAGTTATTAAAAGTAAAGAAGGCGTTACTTTTACCTCCAAGATATCCAGCCGCTGGCGAAGACTGTAGTTTAAGGAATAAAACTCTGCAGTCAAGTACTCCGTCACCTAGCAACAAGACAGAACAGATATTCAAAAATGGACTTCAGATCAAATACTTCTGATAGGAAGCTACACAGTGCTGAGAGTGAAGGGGAAGAACATACAGGGATAGAGTCAGTGGCAGCGAGAGCCACCATCGCTGCCTGTCTGAGCCTCAGGAAGCTATTAATGCTGTATTTATCCTCAATGTGAAGAAGAACTTTAGTCATCTTGACGCTGATCTGAAACAGAATAACAAATAAATAGGAATATCAATGTGAAATCACGGTTCCTTTTAGTGTTGTCATGGTTTTGGTCATGCAGTCTCACCTCTTTGGTGGCAAAGGCGTTCTTCTTCACCAGGCTCTCAGCAACTCTCAGACTGAGCTCCACACGCACAGGCTCCTCAGATGATATTAAAGCTGGATGGGTTGAGAGTTGAGGAAATAAGTCTCAAAACATTCTAAAACCACTGCATCACTTTAAGTGGAAGAAATAATATCTGTGAAGCCGTACTTTCCAGACAGTCTCGTAGGTAGCGTGGCGGCGCCGCTTTACACATGTCTTGATCTCCAGACATATCGTAGGGAGTCAGCTCATCGTCACTTGAACGAGAAAATACTCGAGGTCAGAAATACAGCAAAGTAATCGCTTCATTACAAACAACAAACGGCCAAAACTTTAAACAGTTTTGCTTTACTTATACTCACCTATCCAAGTCAGAGTCCTGGTCTGTCTTTGATGACTGAGGCTCTGATGTATTCTGAGTAGATGGAGTCACTTCACTTGTCTCTTCTGGAGGATCCACTCTGCAGATGACAGATCACATTAAGTCAAAGCCCAAAGAGAAAAAGGGACATGGTTTTATTTGATTTGGCCAATTGTATCTTAAAGCAATGAGATTACTAGATGCTCGGATTGTCTACACTGTTTTTTACAACACTATAAAACTCAACATTAAGTTAAAATAGTTCTTACTTTTTTATTTACATTAAAACTATAAATTATCATTCCCACGATGCAGTACAAGTTGAATTTCAGGTGAGTAATCTTAAAAATGTTTAAACTGATGGTTTAATTTCAAATTCCCCCCCTTATTTATGAGACAAAACTTAAAGGTTACTAGTTGTACTGTACGTTTTCTGGAGCTTTCCCCAAATAGAATGCAGCAAATTTCTGTTCATGTCTGAGTCACAGTGATGTAGAACACCTACCCATGTACAGGTAGAGGCTCTGGTTCGTCACTAGTGATGGTGGGAGTCATTAGAGAAAGCAGCTCACGAGTTTCCTCGTCCTGATCGTACTACAACACAAGGGAACACAAAGTCAGAGACAGGTCTTATAAAGGCATTTCAGTCAAGTCACTGATCAAATGTTTTGAATATGTCACTGTTTGAGGGATAAAGCAAAGATAATGCAACATTATGTGGTTCTTTAGATTCTGTGGGAGAAAGTAGGAGTGCTTGCTTTGATGCAGCGGATGTTTCTAATTCAAATGCAGCCCTGGTTATATGCTACATCATTGTTTTGTGCTAATGTCAAATCAACTGTACCTCAAATTTGAGCTTGGTTCCATGGATATCCATGCGAGCGCTCAGGCACTCCCCCACCACCATGCCCACACGCCGGATTTGCACCACATTGCTGTCCAGGTGGCTCTGCATGCCACCGAGCATACACTGAAGCAGTTCTGAGGAAAGAGGCACGCAGCAGCAAATGGAGAGATCAGTGAAGCAACAACCTCTTTCTGTTTGTGTGAACGTATTACTGCTGCTGCTACATCTTGTGTTTCAGGTGATGCCTGATCGCGTACCTGAACGTAGCTCCAGTAGCTCAGAGTCTCTCATCAGGTTCACACTCAGCAGTAAGGCCTTGCTCACATACATCTGCTGCTCGAGAGGCGTGTGTTTCACTGCACTGGGGTTAGCCCAGGCCTGGGACACCGACCGCAACACCTGACAAACAAACACATATACATTAAAAATGTTCTATACATGCATATTATTAAGCTGATGAACATACTATACTGTACACTCACCTGTATGAGCAGTGGCCTTCGCTCTCTGTCTGCTGCGAGGTAACCCAAAACAATTCTCAAGACTTTAGTCTGGGGGAAAGAACAATTATATGTCACATGATACTGTGTTTATAGAATGCACATATGATTTCTTATCACGCTGTTAGCAAACATCTTACCTCATATTTATACTGTAGTAAGAGCAATTTATGAGTGATGACGAACTCAGCCTTTTTATTCTTCAACACTAGATTCCCAATTATCCGTCCAAAAGCTTCAGGCCTGAAATGAGGAGGAAAGAGACTTGGATCAGTACAAGCCAGAAGAACTGCTGGCTGTTGAAATACACATGAGTGTCCCAGCCTGAGTGAGACTATAACCAGCTTACCCCCTGACAGCCTGCACCAGTCCGGTGAGCACACTCTCTATCCATCGCTGTGGAACGTTCTCCAGCAGCTTCCAGCAAACCCTCTGCCACACCATGTCCGAGTGTGTGCAGGCGGACAGCCGAGGAGCCAGAACTGCCAGGAACACATCTGTGGAGAGAAAAAAACGCAAACCAGAGAAGAACATAAGGGATTGTGTGGCAATAAATAATCAGAGGTCCAATATTTTCGATGAGAAAACCATCATTCAATAAACTACAAGAGACAGGAATCGTTTGGTATGACTAAACTGATTATTTAACCATAATCAGGTGTCAACATCCATGAAATTTAATAACATGGATGCTAGTTATGCCTATCAAACTTCATCAAGATTGTCTATTACACTTTCAAAGAATATTGGCTTCAATTAATGATTATTTCTCATTTCTTATAATTATTTATTACATTAACTGCTTAATTCTCAAAAAATTGCATTACAGTTCTCCTGAGCTCAAGGTGACATATTCCAAACCCCCAATATATATGTAATAATATTATATGAAATACACAAAAATTGTAAAAAAAGAAATGGCTTGGACAAATACTATGCTCGGAGTTGCCAGAATATGTAAGTAAAGTTGATAAATTGTTAAAATTTTTTGTTGTATTCATAGATTGTATTTTTGGTACATATATTATTACCGTGATTAGAACTTTTCTTTATGTAGTTAAAACTCACCGCTGTGCCCCTGGATACACACTTTTCCTAGTGTCTGAGCCACGAAAGTTAAGGAGCAGTCTGTGCCATCTGTCACACACAAACAATTACAGTTACAGTTTATCCACAAACACAATGCATCTTTACAAGATCTCTGATTGTTGTTAAGCGCCAATAAGGCGTTCTCTCACCTTTCAGAGCCTGGCAGGTCCGCTCCAGGGCAGTGAGCATCTCTGTGGCAAGTAGCGGGTAGTACTGCTGAGGAAGAAAGAGTGGCTTGTTGTTGCGTTGCAGCTTGTTGGCCGTGAGGTCCGGCAGCGCCACGATGCGCCCCAGCAGTGTCTCCCGGAGCTGGGGGGAGTCAGAGGGAGCCGTCTCCAGACAGTGCGACCAGAGCAGGTCGGCGAGGCGTCCACGCTGGAGGAACTTCTCAGTGATGCTAACCAGGTGGTCCAGATTGGTGCTGGGACTGCATGGTAGGGATGGGGGGAAAAATCGATTCAGTTACAAATCGCGATTCTTGTGAATGACGATTTTAAAACGTTGTGCTGCCTCCCAAATCGATTTTTTTTTTTTTTTAAAACATATTTATTGGTTTATGTGGGGGGGGGGGGGGATATATGGGAGGGAGCAACATCACCCCAGAGCATGTTGGCCACTAGCTTTGTATCGCCTACATGCAAACAACAATAGCCTACTTTTTGTTTATTTCAAAGTTTATATTTTAAGTTAACTTTTATTCATTCTATTTAATTTACCTTTTATTTATTGTTTAAAAGTAGCCTAAGTGGCATACATTTCTTAATCTCTAAGTTTGTGTGCAGTTGACAGGGGCTATAGCCCACAGAATCACCCACAGAATCGCAATACATATCATATCGCCACCTAAGTATCGTGATAGTATCGTATCGGGAGGTCCCTGCCGATTCCCGTCCCTACTGCATGGACAACATAGTTATTGTGGAATCGACCAATGATCAAATATGTGTCTCTCTCTTCCAGCAGTTCTCACCTCAGAGCTGTTATTCCCTCCATCAGCACCAACAGAGCCTGCTCCGGCGGCCCCTGGAGAAACAGGCCGTCCCACAGGTCTGTGCGCTGGGCTGCTGGGAGGCTGTGCACCCAGTCGGCCTGGATGTTGCTGACCAGGCACTGGAGGGTGCGAGTGTAGTGAGCTCTCCTGAACTCCGCCCGCTGAGCTGAGCCGGTCCTGCTCTCTGATCCCTCGTCCAGGTGAGAGTGGAGCGTTTGAAGAGCAGCAACAATGTCTTTGTCGTCTGTGGATGTGGCGAGTGTGCGGAAACACTGGGCCACCACCACACGGACCTCGGTGTCAGGGGGGAGTGAGTCCATCTGGGAGAAGAAAATAACAGCAAAGGGACATTTAAAAACAGCACACAGAAGAAACTAGCTGATCAAAAATAGCTGTAAATTAAGAAACATGATTCAACAATAATAGATAACTCAAATTATTATAACTCACAATTGAATAGCTAGCTCAAAACACAGCACACATATGAGACTAACAGTTCATAGATAAATCTGTGAGTTATAGTGATGAACCGTTAGCATGTTTGTCATGAAGCTGCTTATAGCATCGTTACCTTTTGGACCTTCACTGGTGCAATGAAGAATTACGTTCAGTATAATTTTAGGTGAACTCTCCCTTTTATCCTGTAGCTGACGGTAATAACGTTTTAAAACATAATTCGTCAATGAAAATAATCTAAAAGCACATTCCTACACGTCTTGGCGAATAACTGAGGGCCTGTCGTTAGCATTTGTATCAGACGATATATATATTTATATTATTTACAGTCGCTGTGAGAGTCAAACTTTTCTTTTCGATGTAAAATGCTCGGTTGCGTCTGTGACGTCTTGGTGTGACATGTTGTCCCCGCTGTGTCGCTTGGTCCTCTGGCGTCCTCCGTCAAAATACGTCCGTGGTGAGGAAAGAGCAGACGTAAAATGGTTCCGGGTACAGAAGTTCCCTGTGTGGCGTTCAAGAAGACAAAGTTTTTGTAACATTTCGTTATGTTCGTTGTGTTTCCCAATTGTTCAATCTTATATAAGGTAATGACTTCAAATAATATGCAACTTTAAAAAAGAATCATAAGCCAGTCAATAATCTTAATAGTTGAATAATATTTTTGGAAATGACTGATATTTTTACAATTTTATGCTAAATCATGCAAATTGTGAATTCAACCAATATCAATCACTTTTATTCCCATCTTTCTCAGAAATATTTATTTTATAAATAATATTGTATTCAACAGCAACTCAATTCAATTGCTTTGCACATATCCATAATTAGGGCCCGAGCACCGACAGGCACTGACGGGCACTGACAGACAGTGAGGCCCTATTGAAATTGTATTAACTTGTTTTTATACAATGCAACAGCTCATTAGCTCAAGTGGTAACAAATACCTGGTTTGAATCATTAATAATACAAAATAATATTTTTGTAAAAGATATATTGGCAATAAGGGAATGGAATATTCAGTTGGTAACTCAATAGTTACCAACTGAATATTGACAAGTAAAAAATTAACAAATACAAAATAAGTATTGTACACCTGTACTCACATTGTAACAAATATAAGACACGTATGCTTCAGTCCTTCAATCTAGCTGTTGCAGGAGGTTACATAATATAATGTTGATAATAATTTATAAAAAGGACAAGGAGTGGTTGAGTACTCATGCAGGTGGAGCTGAAAGGTAGCAGGCAGATATCTGTTGAGGGATAAGGTTTAACAAACCTGCTGAGGGAGGCTGAACACCTCCGGGCTCTGACTGTAGTTCAAACAGTTCTGTCATTATCAGATTGGTGGTCAGCTTGCTTACACATGAATCAGAAATAGTAACATCACTGGAAATGACTGTGAGATCTTGCCTTGTACATTTGAAATTGTCTGTCAAATTAATTGTACGGTTGAAATTGCTCATTTGTTTAATGTGAAAAGCTCCAGGATCTACACAGTCCATGCACACAGCAGACAAACAGTCAAATGTAAACTTGACTTGTAAAAAACGACACAACAAACAGAGTGCTTTTATTCCATTTATTTTTCTAATCTTACTTTCACTGTTAACCTTTAAATTTTCTCTTTTTACAATGACTGAAATTCTATTTCCCCAGTAACAATTAGGATTAGATCGGGAACTTCAAAAATAATATACAGCTGTAACCAATACCTTTATAATTTATACATTTATTTTTCGAAAATAGGAATAAATTTAACTTTCATAATTTCTCTTTTCTACAATGATTCTCTTTTTATCTTCCCAAGCCATGCACTACTGTAGTAGTGATGTTTGTGCCTTGAGCAAACTTTCTTTGGACACTGGAAGTGACTGTAAGAGAGAGAGAGAGAAAAGAAAAGTCCACAAAAAAAAAGAAAAATGACAATTCATATTTACAGTTTAGGTTTTCATTGTTATAATTTAACGAACTGACAGTCGTGTGGTCAGTGCTTTTCCCCGGGCTCATCATCAGGTTAGTTTAGAGGCAAAGTTTGAGACACAGAGGCACAGTGTTTGGACTAGCAGGCAAGTTTCTTTTTTAGAGCAAGCTGAGTGTCTGTCAATTTGTGATTGATTAGAACAAGTGTTACCAAAAGTGTGATCACGGACCCTGATAGATTAAATGATCAGTTTAAGCTCAAACATCTCGTCTTTGGTCATTTTTGAAAGCGATAGAGAGAAACTGGATCTGGTTAAAGTGCAGTCCCCTTCAGCTCTGCTCAAAGGGAATGGTTTTATCAGCCTGTGCTCTCATCTGATGTCAAGTTAGTCTGCTGCCAGTTGTCCTCAAACTATCTGTCAAAAGCTGACAATAAAATATGAAGCAGGGAGAAGAATAACTGCGATATAGTCTGCTGTGATCAGGTGTCCACGTGTTTCCTCTTCGAGAAGCACAAAAGATTCATTACTCTAACAAAATGAAGCGTTAAACGTGAACCTCCAAGTGCACTACAAGGCAGGAAGCTGAAATCAGCGCGCCTGGATATGAGGTTTTTCAGTGTCATGTGCAGATATCACAAAGTCTCACAACCGACAACTCCACTGATGGGATATTATAGCATATGATTTGTCAGTCAAAACATAGGTCAAACAACGGAATCAGAGAAGTACAATAAAAATCGATTTCCATGCAGTGCCTGACTCCGTCTGGGAAGACAACAGTAGAAACTGCATACTCTGCCATTTGTCAAAAAAAAAAAAAAAATACCCTGATGAGGTCAAAGCTGCATCAGCGCAACGGAAGAGTGCGACGACCTCGACAAACGACCTTTCAAGAGCAGGTCACGTTCAAGCCTTTTCATTCGATGGAGACGATAACACTTCAAAACGTGTCTCTTAATTCAATAAATTCTCCCACAGAATAGCTCACCATGAGTTAGTGATCTCCCCTTGTGAAATTCAAAAAATGTACAAATATATTCTCGGCGGAACAGATCAGAGTCGTGAGTTGTGTTTGTGTCGAATGATGAATAAATATCTGCGGGTGATTTTAAAAGGAGAGAGAAAAATAAACAGATACTGTACACGCTACATGCTAGAGAAGAATACAGGCAGCTGTCTCTCAGCATTAGACAAGAAGAAGAAATGTTCTTTCCTCTTCTGGCTATAAAAATACCTAGAATCTAGAATGAGTGTAGAAAAACTTTACATGTACAAGTAATTTACATCCAAGGCCATTTTTTCTCAAGGGAGTGGCAGGTGAAGAGGAGAAGTGAGAGAGGATTCCGTAGGTGAAAAGGGTGGAAAATAGGAATTCCTTTTTTAGCATACTGGTGCTGAACGCCATACTGTTTGGACAAAAACCACCTCCGAGGTGATAACTCCGTCAAGATATCTGGTGGGTGAATCCGACACTTAGTGTCCAGTTTCTGTGTCAGAAAGAAACGTCCAGAAGAATCGAGGCCGCTCAAGCACGGCGTCACTCCAAATATGCAGATGATGCTTGAGCAGAGGAGGAAATAAAGAAGCAGGTTTGTTTTACCTGCTTTGCATTAATGTCAACGTTCTCGTCAAGGATTATTACTCCACAAGTCCGCCTGTCTTTTCAATACTAAGCAGATCAGGTCCGAAAAACAACAAAACTGGCCGATAGTCAGGGAAAAAGCTCATATGAAGACTGTAAAAATAGGATTCGAGTGAAAACAGATTTTTGTAGTATTCTCTAATATTTCCAACATGGCATTATGAATAGTGTGATGGGCTTTCTTTTTCTCCTGCAGCACACCCACCAGCCCCTTACTTTCTCTGGTGTGTCTGTAGCAACAAGTCCAACATTCTATCATCTTCACGCAGCCTCAAATATATTCAATTTGACATTTGATCCCTTCATAATAAAACATTTTTTTTTATCAACAATAAAGAAATCAAAAACAAAACTTAGTGCAAAGTACAACCTCCAGGATGTCAGCAGTTTTCAGTCACGCGTTACATTTTTACTGACAATAAACCGCTTGTGCAGCAAAGACCGGAAAATTAAAAAAAAACATTGGTAACCTGAATGCTCTCCGTCGCTTTCACTCAACAAGACAACACTGGGATCAGGTGGGCTGAGAAAACTTTAACTACAACTCCCAGAATCACTCAGCAGTTTCCCTTCATGCTAAATTCAAGTGTTTGCAGAGTTTTATAAAGTGATGAGGTGGTAAGATTATGTCAGTTACAGTCGTTATAGATTTAGTGACATAGGTTTTTGTGCCAGGGAGTGACGGGGAGACGTAGTCAATTTTCCACATGAAGCTCACAGCCCACCTGAGCTCCGGGACCCTGTTTCATTGTAAAAGATAAATGAGACGATGAAGCACATTATAAAACCACCGCGTTCCTTCATTTGGGAGAGTTTCAAGAACGACTGGGCCATTCTCGTTATGCTTCTCGTGTCACCGAGCTTTTTCAAAACCTTTAAGTAACACAGAACACCTCAAACAAACACACACGATACCCTCGGGGATTTCTCTACCTCAACCCCTAGAAACTTCCCTCGCTTGGGTTCACTGGAAAGAGCTTGGGTGGACAGAACACAGTGTTATAGGGACTATTAGGCAGCACAGCAAGCTTTTAACGTTTTAACCACCAAACCTACTCGTCTCCTGATCAGAGCTTCATACGGCTTCCTCTCTTTGTGAAGAAAACACGACTCAGCCTGGATCAGGAGATCTCAGCCCACTGACTGAACTGAGGCGAGTATGGTGTGTTTAATTCATGTATCACCTTTCATTTAAGGCCTTTAAGTATAATTGTCCTGTTTGTTTGTTTTTTAGCTCAATCAAACATCAACACTGGTTCGGGGGGGAAGGGGGCAGGGTAGATTTCTTCTCTCATCACTAACCTCTCAAACATTCATTCGAATCAGGTCCCTCTAGCCAAATACATGGGAGTCACCAGAACCCAAGTGTTTTCAGGAGGGCAAACGCATTTACTCACAAATAAGAACAGACTTAAGGGATGTTTAACTCAAAATAGCTTATTTTTCCACTGACAGCCATGGACTTGATAAATTATTCATTTTTGAGGTGGGGGGGTGCTGGATGAATTGAGTGCGTTGTGGTATTATTTCTACCAAAACGACGTCCAAATATTTTTACATCCTCTCCGGGTAGTTCTCTTTCAGCAAAGTTTCCAGTATGTTTTAAACAGCCAGTGACCTCACTCCGAGTGGCCCTCAGGCTGTGTGGAGTCTATTTGACCTCCAGGATGAAGGGGTTGCACTCCATGATGGCCACGATGATTTTGTCGATGTAGTCCTGGAGTCTGTAGTTGATCTCCTCTTGTTTGTGGATAGCATCCATCAGCTAGAAAACAGAAAGACAGAAATCAGTGGAGATTATTCAAATAAAAGGGGAACCGGTCATGGATATGTTCATCCTGTTTGTTTTCTAATAACCTACCTCTGAGCGAGACACAGAGCTGATCTCAGCTGCCAGGGAGTCGGAGAAAGAGGCCGACATCAGGTTCTTGGCTCCCTGGATGCTCAGGTTGATGATCTGGCCGTTTAACTCGTCATTCTGATCCTTCAGGCTGCGGTTGTCCTGCAGAGGTGGAGGCAAATGGAACGCGTCACAAAACATTGAAGGCGAGATGCTACATCATTCTTCCATGTCAAAACCGAATAGTGATATAATGAGACAACATAACACGTGTAAAGAGGCATGGGACGATGGAACTTTACATTTATTTCTTTTCTCTCTATAAAATTGTTTTAACTGCGTCATATATTGTATAGAATCTGTTATTTTTAACTTGTATGCACCAACCAATTAGCACTCTTAATGTCATTGTGTTTTCTACAATTAAATGACAATGAAGGCTTTCTATTCTATTCTTGGGATATTACCTGTTTGAGTCGTCTGATCTCTTGCTCCAGTTCGGCCTCGCGGGTGCGGGACTGGTACTCCTGCAGCCCTGCACCAGGTGTGCGCCCTCTTTTCGCTTCAGCTTCCAACTTGTACAACTGTAGATGCTCCAGCTGTTTACGTAGATCTTCAATTAGCTGTGGCAGAGACACACAAGGAGACGTCAGTTGGTTGAGTCATTAGGAATCATAATGTGAGGGGTAAAGGGCAAAGGCACAGTCACTGTGTAACTAGACTATATTTGAATATTTTTTCCGGCATGTTGTTTATTTTGCAAATAGAGGAACCAGCCCAACCTCTTGCGTGCACTCCTTCTCCTTGTGGCTCTGGTGGCGCTCGTGGCTCAGCTTGTCACCCATCTTCCTGCGGGACTCCGTCTCATCTTGCAGTCTGTCGGACATGGCTTCCGTCTCATCCTGTAGCTTCCTCTTCTCCTGGAAAAACAAAGAAGGTGTGGATGAGGAGGAGCCATCCATGTAACCTATGAGAACAACTGTAGTAGGAGCCTAAAATAAAGACAAACCATGAGATGAGATATTACTGCACTTACCTCCTCTAGTCTCTCAATGTTTGCTCGTAGACAAGGAACACAGGACCGAAGCTCACTGTTCTCCTCATCCAGCTGTTGCAGCCTAATATACAAAAACATAAATCTTAGCTACAGTGCAACTACTGATATATCTGAAACCGTTTGTTAAAGGTTGACAATATTCCCAAAAAAACAGCTTAGGATCAGTGGCAGGTAATTGCCAGAGGGTGGCAGTATGGAGGCCTTACTCCTCCAACAACCAGTTAGTCAAGCTCTGGCATCACAATCAGAAATGGGTTTTCAAGGCATCATTAAATCAAACACATCAACAAGCAAAACCTTAACACATTTAAAGGAGAAACTTACATTTTAAAAACGTCAAAATGGCTGATAATGACAGGATTGTTTTGTATGGTATTCATACAGAGGGACAGAATTGTATTTAATAAACCATGTGGCACAGGCAAAGAATGGCACTTGATTTATGTACAATGAATGAATATGTTTTTAAAAAATTTCTTTGCCTCTAAAGACATAGTGCAAACATTCAGATCGCCTCTCAAGTGCCCACCTGGCCTGCAGGTTTTCCTCCTCCAGCCCTCCTTCCCTCTCCAGCTTGCTCAGCGCCTCCTTGTGGCGACGGGTCTCTTGCTGTAGCTGCTCGTCCGCATGGACCTCCTGCTCCTTCAGTTGCTCCTCCAGGGCGTTGGCCCGGTGCACTAGATGAAGGTTCTCCTGGCGCAGCCGCGTGTGCTGCTCCCCCGAGGCCTCCGACTCCTTCTCCAGCTCGGCCACTCGACGCTCGAGGAGGAGCACCTGGGAAAGGTAGACATTTCATGGTTAGCGAAAGACAAATGAAAAGGTGTTATTAGGGTTCTCAACTACAATGTGTTGCAGCCAATGTGAAATTATCCTCCTGCATTTAACAGGTGAAAACTGTAATGTATGAATGTATGTAACCGGTGGGATTCATAGGCAGGTTCACTTTGTCACCTTGTCTGTGATGTCATTGTCAGCGAGCTCCAGGATGTCCCGCGTTAAGTCGCTCATGGTGTCCAGAGTCATGGAGCTGTTCTGGAGGAGATTTCTGTAAGTGGAGATTGAAAAAAACACTTAACTCCATGGAGCCAGTTCACATTTTATAAACTGTGGTTTTCTCACTGCATTCACATTTTATTCAAAGTATTCATATTGTGAGTATGACTGGAATCAGAGCAATTTTTTATTTTACCTTGCTACTTTCTTGCTGGACAGCCTCTTACCAGCACTGGATCGGGGAAATAGAACAACAGGAAAGATGGTCAGGAAGAGAAAAAGGATAGAGGAAAGAGATACCATCTCCTGATGGTCCTCTTATCCACCCCGAGCCCCTCTTGTGCTGGGTACTAGATTTATGACAAAACATCCTCTACAAAATGATCACATCACAGCAATCCAACACACACAACGTCTGATCTAGGATTAGTTTGACCTGTGACAGATTGAATCATACAAACTTCGAAAACTGTATCTCAATTTGGTGTTTGATAGATTTCATTTTTTTTATGCTAGTTATCTCATATTTTTAAGTTCTGATGTGACCTATGCCCTCGCTCAGATTTACATAAGGTGGTAAATAGATGAAATCGGATTTCACTGTTAATAACATTCAGTAATACAGCTAATGGTCAATAATCCTGGATCAGCAAGTTGTTCCAATAAAAGCTTTTTTTTTTTTTTTTTTTTAAAGCTTTACTCCACTACAAGCTGGCAACTTGGATAAAGTATGAAGGTAATGAAATGAAGATCCAAAAATACCTACATTACTTACCTGGGATACCCATAATTTATTATTTCTACAACATCCTTCAAACTAACTAACAGGTATAAATGATCTATTCATCTCAAAATGAACACTTTATTATGTATGGGTGACAAATCATAATTTATAAAGATGGAAACAATGGGAAGGAACCAGCATACACCATGTAAAAGGTGCAAAGTAGCCACTGAAATTCCTTAAGTGAGGTTTTCCATCAATAAATGCTAACACTGCAAAAACAGGGTGCAGATGATAAACAGACTGCGAAACAGTGTGATGTATGAAGGGCCTAAAACAACCCACAAAATACACCACAATGTGATAGCGTGAGAATGTGCAGTCCATAACAAAACACACACACACCATGTTGTTGCTACTTCAACATGCACGCATTATGAGAACACCTCTATAGAGCACTGCAAACACATTCACACAGGTTGGAATGGTTGCGGGTTGTGAATGATTTGTTACCTAGTCATCTCTAGGAAATTGAGGCGGGTGGAGAGGTCCTCGAGACGACTTATTTGTTTGTGACACTGGCTACAGAAAAAGTCCAGCGCTTCCTCCCTGAGGAAGCTCTGAAAGCGGTCAGGGAGAGGAGCAGGTGCGCTGGAAAGAGGAAAACAAGGAGGAAGAGGAGGAGGAAGTGGTGAGTGGCGGACAAGAAGGTGAGAAAGGTGTGGGGGGGGGGGGTGCACTGAGGTGGGAAAGGACACCTCTGAGGTCCTGGTCACACCTGGTCTAACATCGCTCGTAGGTGATTCAATGAGAAGTGGGAAGCTCCAAGTTTCAGTTCAGTCTCACTTCACCGCACGATGTGCAATTAAACACGTACGTCATTCAAACTAACAAATTATATTTTTAGCCAGTCTGACTATTCAGAGAGATCCATTGTCAATGTGTTTGTGTGAGTGTGAGAGGGAGAGAGAGCAGCGCCAGGAGGGGCTGAGTGACTCAATGCACTGGGCACAGCTTTTACAATTACATTATATTTTACTCATTTGAAAATAAACTAGGGCAGTGTCCATTGTACACACGTCTGTTTGTAATGTGTTGTTTGCTTGGCCTATGTTAATTCTAGCTGTAGCTTTTTTCTGAAACTTTAAAATCGACGTGCTGTAATTGGGCAGAACCGGCTGCAGGACAGGGTCCACAGAACCCTGAAGCTGCGCCACAGCTGCTGCACAAAACGGGAGAGTCAGTCGTCGATGCAGTTGTCGTGAACAAGCTGTTGTTGCAACAACGTCACTTATATTGATGAGTCCCAGCCTCCACTGGTACAGAGCGCTGTTTATTCAAAGTTTATAAATATTGAGTGTATCGCGTGTCCAAATCGCTTCAAATTCGACACTGCACTTCCCTGGGCCCTTGGATAAGGATGAATGGATAATTCAAGTTGTGGCGATGAGTGTTGATACTGTGCAGTAGCCACAAATAATTCAGTTTATGTGAAAAGCTGAGAGGTGTAAAACTACTTCTGGTTCATTATGAAACTGTAGCGAGTTGGAGGATCTCAGATGAGTGGGAGCTTCATCTTACGTGGCTCTGGATGCATTTGCCCACAGCGAAATGCGTCAAACACCACTTCTGAGTGATGGGAACTCAAATGCATCCTCATTGCGTTCACATCTGTATTTTGAGCTGTCCACTTATGATCGGATCACCTGAGACGGTTGTTAGTACCAGAGCCTGAAGGTGCGGGGAGTGTTAGTGAAATCCACAGCAGAGTTAGAAGGAGTAAAGTGTGAAGCCTTCGCTGGGAGGGAGACGTGAAACAGACTGTGCAGTGTGGTTGTGATGTGTTTTCAGGACAGTGTCAGGAAACAAAACATCCTAGAAGGAATGTGTTGATCTCGTCTAAGCTGATAAGATGTTTTCCCCCTGCTGCCAAACAGTCTCGTCTATTTATCCTTGGCGAGAGCTCAGATAACCAACAATATGCTCACTATTTCATTTTATATATGTATCAAAATAACTAATATAAAACAAAAATGCTTAGGTCATTGTTGGGAGTTTGTACCCTCTCCTCACACCACCTCTACCAGCTGCTTGCTCATTCAGGAAGGGGGTCAGGTCTGAATTATGCAACAAACTGGCACCGTGTTTTGTCTTAGTCAGCAGAAAACGCTGCATTACATGGCAAACATTGAGCGAGTGTCACTGAATGGTCATGTGCACTGTAGTACGGAACCATTTTATACAGGCAGCCTGGGGAATGACTGTTAAAGAAAGGCTGCAGCGATGTGTGTCTGTGCAGAAGAGAGGCAGCCTTCATGTGTGTGCGCTCACGCTGTTACATGTAGATGGGTAAATGAGCGGGTGTGTGTAGGCAGCGCTGCTACATGAGCCAACAGCGACTCGAAACCGTGACGCATTCACACCGAGTGGGTGAAGCTCGTGGGTGGAAAGTTTTTTTGTATGTCGTTTTTTCAATTTAACAAGTGAAAAGATTCCTGCTCAACTTGTATAAGATGTAATCCGTCACATAAAGCTTCAACTTTTATATAAATATAGCATCAAATGGCATCATCGTACCTCTGCCTATATTGTTGAATTTATTGGTGTCCATTTAATAATTTGTGACAGAACAAAAACCTACATGTGAGGATCATTGAAGTTAATATCCAAACATCATATTCTATATAATCCAGTAGTTGTTGCTATGTTAGCCTTCCTGTGATTTTAATAGTGACTCCTACAAAACAGTAGGTATAAACTTAAGGATGTACTTCAATGATCGGCTTATATCCATATTGTCAATGGGCTAAAAAAGGACTTGGCTTTAAAGTACTTACTGGCAAGAGAATCACAGAAATATCACCCAAGTGGGAATTATGAATTATCCGGCTTAGAGTCTTAGAAGAAAACAGAGGAGCAGGAGGAGGAGGGAGGAAAAAGGTGACTGGGAAAAAGGGCTTCACCACAAATGAACTGTGCTATAAAGAGGAGTGTGTTCGCTGTATTTTGGTGTTTGACAGACAACCCGTATCTGTACTGCCGCAGCACAAAGGCTGAGTTAAAATTACCCTTGAGTTTGAACTCAATGCAACAAAACATCTTCTGCCTGTCTTAGAACTCTTTGGTAACAGATTCCACCCTTCAAACATTTACTCTTACACCGTTTTAGAACAGAGTTTATCTACATTTTCAATATATCATTGCAACAGTGAGAGTAAGCCTGCAAATATGAAGATTGCATCTCGCCCTTCACCAAGAAAAGGAGGCAGATAAGGGTGGGAAGGCCGTCTCCAGATAGCTCTTTCAAAGTGTGACCTGAACAAAGTGTCTTTGTTCAAAGAGGAACATTTTCTCTGTAGAACGTACCGGGAGGCATTTGGGGCCTGGACAATGCAGCTGCTAATGTGTCTGTGTCAACTCTCTTATCAGGAAGGGGAGGATGAAAAGAAAGTTGTGATTTCACAGTGTGGTGTACATTTCATTAATGTTCACGTCAAATAAATAACCTTTGGGCTGACTAGTATTGAATGACAAAGCAATCGGAGTAGAAATGTCATTATTCATCACATCTTGACCCCGTGGAAGGAAGTCGGGCTCGTACCTGGGAGACAGAAGTGAGGAGCCATTGACCTGCTCCAGGGGCTGAGCGAGAGGCGAGTCACATTCCCCCTCGGTCCCCTCCACGCTGCTCTCCAGTAGCAGCTCTGAGGTATTGCTTTCACCGAAGTCCTCAAAGTGCTCCTCCTCTCCACTGATGACCGTCACTATAGAGTGGTTATGATGCTCAGAGTTAAGGGAAAACCTGAGGGACAAACAAGAATGGATTGCTGTGTTAGTGTGTGCCTGTGTTCACTTTTGTATACAACAACAGCGTATTTAACTTTAGGTCCGAGCCAAAAAAAAAAGGTTTGGAAGAGATAAAAATGAACGACCAACTGGGTATAAACAGACACAGAACCATCCATTTAAAAAACCCTCAAAGTTACCCAAACCAAACAAGTCTCATCTTCTGACTCCATTTCAAAAAATATGCAACAACCATTGTAACAAGCTGTAAAAAGGCTGGTTGATGGTTGGGGTGTTTGAACCAGAATCCAGGAAATGACTGGAGCCAACTGTAAATCCCACAACTATAATTAATCCTCCCCCCAGGAAGACCTACTATCTGGACAAGTTCAATGATCACTTGTCTTCAGAGGTAATCTGTTAATTCACATTAATCCCAAAGGCTGCCTTGGAAAACAAAATGGCTTGTGCCCCGCTGGTAAGGCAAAACCACGACTGACTGTGCTGGGACATAGGGCCATGACTTCAGCTTGCATAACTGGCTGGTTATCTTACACAACTGAACAGAAAGCTGTCGGGTGAATGTGGAAGTCTTTGGTGGGAAATTGATAGAGCAACAAAAGCTTCAACGCCTTGATCTTCATTTAACAGGAAAACTACACTTCCCTGCCGGCCAACAGGAAATACTAGATGTCTTCAGCACACACAGGATGAGGATGTTCAAATCAGCAGAAAAGTTTGCTTTCTCAGCACACCATGATGAACCCCGTGTTTGTTTACGAGAAAGAACACCATCAATCTGTCTGAAGCTAAACCATTGCTTTAATTTACACTGTGAAAACACAATATTCCAAACCATTACACAAAAATAAGCAGACTGAAATCGTTCAAAAACAACATTGCAGTTTCAGTCATGCCCTAAACATTAGCCTGAACTGGTTGAAGCCATGTTTTGAAGCCACTTACCCTTTACCCTGGCTCTTACAACTTGGCCCCATGTTGAGGTCCCCCACACAAATGGCCGGAGAAGAGCGAGAACGCATCTTTGAACGGCCTCCGCTGCCCTGGCGTGAACGCCGCGGAGCAACTGGAGCCAAAACCCCAGACAACCAGAGTGGAATCCTGAAGTTTCACAGGTTACACCGATTGAAAAACAAAAATGACACTCTCCAGAGTCTGATCTAACAAAACTAACAAAAAAACAGCCAAGTCTGTGGTCCTAATGAGTTGCCAATCTGCAGTGCCACATGACTGGTGGTGCATTTACCCAAAAGAATCGAGGCAGGTACCACAGAGGGTTGACTGTGAGTGGGTTAATCAGATTTGAGGCTAAGCAACGGCCAACAGACAGTCCTGTTGACCTTCCAAGGACCGAATGTGTGCGGGCACACAGGGGTAGGACAGATGAGGGTGGGGGAGGCTAATCCTGTTAGATTCTTAATCCCTAGTCCAGTACTTATTCTCCTACTCTGACTATGTCTTATGTGGCTCCAGGTTTCATTTAGCTAACCAGGCTGCAAAAAAACAACCTTGTTGAGCATCTTACCTTTTTTTGGACATTTACTTGCACTGAATGTTTAATCCCTCTAAATATTAGAGCCCGACTAATATGGATTTTTGGAGGGAGAAGCAGACTATGATATAGGGAGTAAAACATTTCTGATACCATTATATCTGCAGATATACATACGTACAAGGACTTCTTAGATGTCAATATCAAAGAAATGTAATTTAGGCTTGATATTTTATAATTTAACCATAAACTTACCATATAAACAAATACAACCAAACATTTAAACTTGTTTTTTTTTAATGTAAAATGTAAACATGAATACATCTTTTCTGCACCATTTACTCTGTAAAATAAAAAAATGTATAAACGTAAACACTGATACCAATGTATTGGCCGGGCTCTTGTAAACAGCATAGTGTTTTTGACCTGAACATTTAAATTATTAAATTAAACGTTTCTAGCTGGAGAAACATGACCATACTTTTTATATGAACTTGACTCGATTTACAGATGGACAAGATATTCACTGGCAGATAAGGTCAGTGACAAAAAGCTGTGCTTCCATTCTAGTAGGTGAGTCAGCATGAGATGTACAACTGAGTCGAAGGGAGACAAACAGATCAGCCCTTTTCCAAAGAGCAGAGAAAGGGAAGAACAACAACAAAAAAAAGAGCTAACTCAACACTTCCTGGAATTCAGTAATGGAATGGGAAGTTCCAAACACATCCATGTCAGGCAGACTGCTCCGATCCGTCATCGAGCCGGACAGACGGGTCACACAGTCAGCAGATAAGGTCTCACTGTTCTGCATTTCCTCCCTTGTGTTTGCCCTACATGCTATGTCAACACGAACACTCGTGCAGATACATGGGCTTCATCTGCAGCAGTTGCCCGACTTTAGATCAAATTGCTCAAACTGCAATGGCACACAGTAGGTTGCATACCCCCACCAAGGCCCAACAGACAACTTGAATTCAATTAAGCTGCATCCACCCAACTGCACACACTCGTGGACAGTGGTGTAAACATATCCTCCTTGGCAGAGGTTTCTCTGTTCGTTACTGGCCTCAACACTTTGCTCATCATTCCACTTATTGGAAAACAAACAGTTAACAAAGATCGTACTGTGTCTTTCACCATGTATTTAAAATTCCAGTGTCTCTACAGTATATTTTCCAAAACAGACAATACTAAAGCAACATTTTCTCAGCACTGTAGCAGTAATAAAATGATGATTTGGAAAAATCAATTTTCAAACAGCTCAATTCTTGCCCTTCTGTTTACCCTTGAGACCGTAACTATAATCGAAACCGGCTGCTCACTCAGTCCAGCATCACGTCTATGAGGGTTATTCTAACTTATCAAAATATACATGTACAGTCTTTATTCAAGTCAGTATGAATAAAATCTAACACTCCACCAAATCCATTCAAACACTTGAATCCAGTTCATTATTGATTTACTAACTACAAACGTGCGACACATTCCCACTGACAACAGAAAAAGACACTCTTCACACCGGCCCAGTTGCAAGACAGTAGTAACTTCAAGTTGGTAATACTGACATAAAAAATTATAACTGGGCATTGTTCAGTGCAAACACCAACTTCAATCCAAAACTAAGAAACAAAACACAAAACCTTATCATGCTGTTAATTTCCTGCAAAGTGAGAAAGGAACACTTTCAAAATATTTCCGGCACTTTGATTATTAGCAGCTGAGGCCACAAGCTGATGATTCAGGGAAGATGAGCAGATCTCAGCTTCTTTTCAGCCGATACAAAAGATCATCCACTTGGAAATACCGACAGTAGTGAGGAATGGTGGAAGGACTTTGTGTTCAAGGCTTCTCGTGTTTTTGAGCTGTGCACATTTCAAGTTATGTCTGAGTGAGCTTCCCTTGTACAGCTGCACAGAAAACAGCAACATTGAACGTCATTGCTGACTGTGTGAAATGTTACCTCAAACTGTGACACGGAGTATATAATAGAATCATTGTAAAACTCTGTGTCTGACTGACTTTTACCCACTATCAGAAGAATTCAACACTGTGGGTCAGTAACATTATAGCTGTCTATTGCTCCTGTTTAATCTGCCTGTCTGCTGACCCAAATAGAACCCGAGTGATCCAGCACAAGATTCGAAAAACCATGTGATCTGTGTGAAAGGCCAACACAGGGCAACTCAAGGGCTAACCATTCGCGGGTGATTTGACGCACATTTATTGTAAATTCTGTGGTCAGCAACGATTTCCAACAGCATTACACCCTTGATCTGATTCACATGACCAGTGGATTACAATTAATGACGTAGGATGTTGGTCAATCAGGGTCACAGACAGCCTCCTCATCCCCACAGAGTAGATGACATGTCCAAGGAAATAGGAGCATTTGCTAAAACAGACACTGTGTGTATGGCTGAGGGTGTATTTTATACCAACCTATTTCTGCTATCTTCGGGGTCGTGCAGCGTGGCCTCGATGCCGCTGTCCGTCTCCACATCCTCATGCATCTCAGGGGGTACGAGGGCCCCCGTGTCCTCATCAGTGAAGGTCTCGCACTCACTGTACGTGCTCTCCGAGCCCAGGTATGCACTGTCTGTCACCTCATTTTGCTGCAGAAACAGAACAAGATTAAATGGAGAGAAGACCCTATAGATCCTGAATTTTCAGATTAAAAAGAATAACATGGCTTTAGAAACCGACACTGCGCAAACACAGAAGTAGTGTTCATTCTAAAAACAAACAAGACTATGAACTTCTTTCAACAACGTCTACAGAATATGTATAAATGTCATTAGGTGGATTATTTAGCAATTATGAGACAAATACAAAGCTGACCTAACAAACCTATAGTTTGGTTAAAGAGACTGAAAAGCAGGAGCTATTTGAAAGATGGTCTGTTTTGAATAAAACCTGAGCAGCCGGTCATGATGCCAATATCACCAACGGCCAAACAACACATAAAATGACTTCAGAGACAATCTGCTGTGATTCAGATGGCTGTTCAAAGCAAAACCTGCTGCATCAACACCTCTAAGCAACAAGTTCAATTAAAATAAGCACTAAAAACCAAATGTTCACAGTCTGAATGGTGCCAAAAAAACACATCTGAAGCTATCAGCAACTAGAGACACATAATCAGGTATCAGAGCGATAAAGCAGCGATGAAACAGGTGAGTCATAAATGGAGAGAAGACCCTATAGATCCTGAATTTTCAGATTAAAAAGAATAACATGGCTTTAGAAACCGACACTGCGCAAACACAGAAGTAGTGTTCATTCTAAAAACAAACAAGACTATGAACTTCTTTCAACAACGTCTACAGAATATGTATAAATGTCATTAGGTGGATTATTTAGCAATTATGAGACAAATACAAAGCTGACCTAACAAACCTATAGTTTGGTTAAAGAGACTGAAAAGCAGGAGCTATTTGAAAGATGGTCTGTTTTGAATAAAACCTGAGCAGCCGGTCATGATGCCAATATCACCAACGGCCAAACAACACATAAAATGACTTCAGAGACAATCTGCTGTGATTCAGATGGCTGTTCAAAGCAAAACCTGCTGCATCAACACCTCTAAGCAACAAGTTCAATTAAAATAAGCACTAAAAACCAAATGTTCACAGTCTGAATGGTGCCAAAAAAACACATCTGAAGCTATCAGCAACTAGAGACACATAATCAGGTATCAGAGCGATAAAGCAGCGATGAAACAGGTGAGTCATATTGGCAAGCATAACGTACCATTAGATATGAAGCATCAGGAGTCCCAAGGCCCAGAGGGCTATCCACCATGTCCAGAACCATTCTTTGTGTCTGATCTCACTGACAGGAATGCTGGCCTGCCATGAGAACCTCCTAATAACTCACTACTACTGCTTCCTCACTTTTACTCTCAGAGAGTGAGAGAGAGAGCGAGAGAGAGCGTGTGCATGTCGGAAAAATGGAAAATCCTGCAACACCTCGTTGTGCTCCACTGGGTGGTCAGAGGGGTGGAGACAGACACAAGGTCCAAAGAGTAACAAGAAGTCAGCTGTAATGCTCAATCGACTACTGCCAGCCTTTAGCCCCCCAGAGTTAAAACAGCACACGATCAGCTGAATAACGGTTTAATCTTTCCTGGCTCCTGGGAGCTTCATTTCCCTGCCCAGTGTGACTGGATAAATCTTTAAGCCATGTTGACATGTCTCAGGGTGCACAACCTACAAGGGCTACACTGTACATCACAACAACCTGCCGCGACTGTTTGACTGTGTGCCAACAGAAAACTAATGTGCTCTTATGTTGTAAAACTGGTGAGGCAGCAAGAGCACATGTAAGAGTTCTGGTACAGCAACAACAAAACAGGTTCTTATAACTGGAAATGCCACGATGCTGCTGTAAGATTTCTATTTAAAAATTCAAATGGGAGGTGAAATGTGACCTTCAGAAACTGTAGAAAATATTTATCGAGGCTGAAATGGGGCACACAGGGCATTGCTTGCTTGCTCATATGCCATGCATCAGCTCCGCAGCCTTACCTTGCCTGTTTTGAAAGCAAACACGGCTCGAACAGCAGAACCATTGACAGAGAGGAACCCTTTTCTGCCAGGAACCCGAGGGAAAAACAAGGCAAGGGACACAGGTGTGGCAGCTACTTCAAACATGCACAAACTTCCCCCAAAATTCCACTTTCAAGGTTTCCAGTAAACAGCAGCAGCAGAAACAAGAGGATTTTGTGTAGAAAATACTTTAAGGCTGGGTACGTCACACTCTAGAGCCAGACTGATATATTTTTCTCTCTCTCTCTTGCTCCATTTCTTATTTTTGTGTTTTTTATCTTAACTGGGAAACTTAATATTTAAATAAGAGACCTTATCGATATAAAAAACAAACTGTAAGGAACAAATCCTTAGTTAAGGAACCTAACCAAAATATGCACTTTATCAAAGGTTATCATGTAAAAAAAAATTAACCCAGGATTTGTAGTTGGGCATTAGTCTAACACTTACTTAAAAAACCTTGTCTCAACATATTTTTTAAATGAATCGCACATCATTTACAGGAGAGGAAGATCTAGATTTTGATTCACTAATTTGGAAACATGTGATTTAACAAGTAGAGCATTTAACACCTACTGCAACGCCATCATATGAATCTTCATCCACAACTTTAAGGTGCTTTATCAATTATAATCTAAGAAAGGGACATTTTTTTGTATGTCAAACACCTTGTAAAAAAGGCTTCCTTCATGTGCTGCCAAAGTTTTCCATTTGCACAAAGTACACAGACCTGCATTGGTCAACTAAACCAAGAGAGGGTGCTAATACAGTACAATACACAGCACTGGGCAGCAGTGCTTAAAGTGCACACAATAGCAGAAACGATTCAGTTTTGCAGAGGCCAGCAACAATGATGGTTAAATATACAAGTTGCGAGCACAAGAAGAGACAGGAATTCCAAATATGCTAACCACAACTGTAAAAACAAAAGTCTGCATACACACACACACACATTAAAAACCTAGGACATTCCAGCTGATCCAATATTTGTCAAAGGATACTCAAAAACCTAGCGTGCCAGATGCTATTTAGCATCAGCCAAACCAGGGTGTTCAGTTGGTGGAACATCCACAGAGTTGTAATGATAGCTCTGCAAGCCACTCGCTGAATTACAGTGGGAAGAGTGAGAGTGCACGTGGAGTTCAGCGTGTAACCTTCACACTGGGCTGTTGTGTGCACCAACAGGAACTGAACACAAAACAACTGGACCACATACACAACTAAAGGGGGGGGGCTTAGCCTCCTGAGTGGCACCTCACCTCATCATATTCCTCTGGACAGCCCACGGCTCCATCGCCTGGACTGTAGTTTACATTGTAGAGCTGTGGCTCTGGACCTGCAGATATGAGAGGAAAGACAGGTTTAATGTCAACAAACAAGTCAAACAGCAAAGGAGATTCGACAAACACAAGGTTGGTGTGTGCAATGTCTATGCAAACACTATAAATTGAATAGTGCATTTAACTTTTTTTACGGTTACAGTTCCAGTATACCACGTGCATAGTATTTAAAATTATACACTTCTCACATTCTTTTGCAAAGTATGCTAAGTTCATGTGAAGTTGCTCACAATAAACACAATCTTATGTTCACTTCGATTTCCCGAAAAATGGTTTGGTATACTTAAATCCAGCTTTTTACATTTCCCAGTGTATAGTACCAGTGTCCATGAACAAATAAACAGCCATGAGACAGAATTAATGCGTGAGGGTGTCGCAGTGGGTTTATGAATCAAGATCAACTGTGCAGACAAAACTTGGTCTACAATTTCTACTTACAAATGCGACCTCGTTTAAACAATCAAATTCCAGTATCAAGTAAATAGTGCATGCTTGAAAATTCACATACATTTTTCTTAATCAAATACGCATTTATGCAATTAACTTGAGTTCCTGAGCATTCTTTTCTGCAATACATTACAGGATAATGACACAGAAAACTTATTTTCTCCTATAATGTTCCTTTAAGTGTCTGCCAAACTCAAAAAAGGTCTATAATGGGACTAAGATGACTTCTCTTCACCATATTAACTGAGGTGCCTGTGAATATAATCTAAAAATGACCTCGGACACTTCAGGCTGTGATCTGATTTAATAAATATGTTTTAACTTAAAAATGAATTGCCATGTTTAAGTATATTTTTCAAATTTATATTACATTTTCTTAACATAAAAAATATGTATTTGACCTCGATGGAAAAGAAAAACCTTTTGTCTCTTTATTTTGGAGACAAATAGTACTCCATTAACAGTGTAGAACACACCTCTTTGCCTATAATGTGTTTACCTAAGTATGTAATCAGCACAATCAAGACTCTGTGTCCCAGGTGCCCTTCCGACATATTTACAGTCAGCAAGCTACGCGTGATGTGACAGCAAACCTTATGTAACTTTTACACTCTGCAATTCAAGGCCTTTAGAAAGAAACATTTGAGGGATATGGGCAAAATAAAACAATAAACACGACAAGAAACCACAATGTATGTGTCAAAACAGGCTTCCTTTGAAAGCAGCTACAAACGAGCAGTGTAACCTGAGACAGACCAACAAGATGGAGTCCCATCGGCCACTTCAGCTCCTGTATCTAGTAAACAGAGCTGTGAATAGCACCCTAGTGAGAGAATGGAACACAAACTGTGGTCTCCAAAGCTGCCAGTAGACCCAAGGGTTTTTGTTCCCCTTGGTTTTATTTAACTCGTTGCTCTGGGACACACATTGCAAGCCATTTAAGAGAAATGCCGGAGATGCTGGCCTCTGTTAGAGCCACACACCTGCAGCCTCCCTGGCCTACAGCACAAATAGCAGAGGACATGCATTTTTCTAGACCAACTACTGTTTTTTGCTTTCAGACATACCAGAGCCACTACAGGGGACAAGGCATTTCCATAGCTGGCAGGCACATCTTTATTAAAATGTACCCTTTCACGAGCAAATGATGCCAAAGTGAAACAAGCAAGGAGAAGGTGGAGTGCGTTGAGTTTATATTGAAACTAGACAGCGGCTTATGAGCTAGTGGAAAAGGTTTTATACACTGATAAAAGAAGAGGTGGAGGCAGAATGGTAAAGATAATGACGTGGACCAAGTGGATCGATAGCTTAGCTGTAAAAAAGTGTTTGCTGCCTTTATGAGCAGACTGTAATTCTGTCAGCAGTTTGTGAGAGACTGAGTTACAGTCTGGGCCTTATTTCCATATACGATTGGGAAACTAGCAGTAGGAAATGTATTTGCACAGAACATACTCTAGATGTCCTGACACATTGTCAATTCTGTATAATGGGTTACAGAGCATGTAAAGGGATATACAGCATATAAATGAATCTTGTGTGACAAACTAGTAAATATTTGCCAGTACATAGGTGCCATGTTTGTGTTTCATCAATCTGACAACACACCGTTGTTGTGGTGACCAGAAGGAGAGAAACAGAAAGGACAGGGCAGAGAGAGGAGAGTAAATAATTGAGGTGAATAGGACTCTCCGTCCAAAACCCCATCCCTATGCCACTGCTCCGAAAGCTCGCCAATCAACCCACGTGTCTGTGCATCTCATGCTTTCCAGTGCATGACTTATTAATGGTCTGAGAAACTGGAGCTGAGCAACCCAGAAAGCCTTGGGTAAGAGTTTCACAAATCAATACACTGGGTGGATGGAGGCAAACATGCACTACTGCGGTGACATCACCACATCCTGTACAGTTTGTCAACACAGCCAATGTGTGCTGTAAACTGCAGATCCATTGTGTAGCCTACACTAACTGTTGTGACCATAGAAAATTGTCTAAATTCAAAGTCAATTCAAGATATGGATGAGACTGACAGTTGAGATTGGGCCTGAGGAAGCTGGTGAAATAACTGTAGAGAGATAAATAGTTATAGGTTTCCTTACAACTTGGAGCCTTTTTGAATAGCTTGCCAAGTGGAACAGGGGGGCAGTAAAATGGTTAAGAGTGAATAACAGCATATTGAGTCTAGTTACAAAGAATTAGGTCAGTCTTCATATTTCCTTTCAAAATCCTTCACCTCAGCTGAGTATTGAATGTGAACATACTGTGTTGACAAAAATATTTGGCACCATGGGGAATGTAGAGATTGGGCCAGATGCTGGAGACTAAATGCAGGTGGAAGAATCTGCTGCTGAGGCAGTTTGAATTAGGTTAACGACAGGTGAGCTTATATAAAAGGTTTTACAAATCATGAAATGAAGAATCTGCAGACTCTTAGACAACAGTTCGATTGAGTCCACAAAAAGGTGACAATAGGTCAAGAACAATAAATGGAGGAGGGTTCCTTACTAAGTGTGACAAAGCTGGTTTGCATAAATGTAAAGTTTGGACACTCTTACAGTGCAAATTAGTGCATGATTATTTACCTCCGTTGCTTATTGCAGAAATCCCCCGGTGAAAGTCTTCAAAGCTGATCACCCCAAGACCACTGGGATCCAAGAACTTGGTCAGATCCTTCACCTGAAAGATAAAAGAAACGCAACATTCAAATCCAATTTTAATCAAAGCAAGAGAAAAAATAGGTTTCCTTGATGATGTAATGAATGATGCAATGGGAAGTCTTCCACGCAACGGGGAAAATGACTTCGCTGCAATGTTTGCATACTGACTCCAGTGGAAAAGCAAACCACAGACAGGGGAACAAAGCAGCATTTAATCTAAGCGTAAACCACAGAGAACTACTGAGAACTAAGTCGTACAGTGACTTCATTCACATGATGGTTCAACTGCAGAACATAAAATTCAAGGATATTTTGATTACAGAAGTCACCAATAAAACCCATCTGACCTCTTGAGGAAAACAGCTTTTGCAGATGTCAAGTGTTTCTGACTTTATTGGATGCAGGGCAATAGTGTGTTTACAAGGATGTTAAAGCTTAGTCAGGGTACTATATACTTTTTGTGATGAGACAACCAAAATAAAAACAAGAGAAATGTTAGAGATTCTGGGTTACGTAAGTGCACCTACATATAGTGTTTTCCTACAGTCCTGGCAGTAACCTGGCAACAAGGTAATGAGTGCTTGAGAAACAACATGATCCAGGGAATAAAAAAAAGATCAACAATGCACCTTGGATCAACTTTATTATTGTATTGAGAATTAGCTCCTGATGGATGCGAAATTAGATCTAATCTGATCTGTACTCAAAGTGCCTTCACCTGTGAGGATTCATTGCCATATTTTACCCGTTAATGCTTACTGAAGCACATTTTCCACTGGTGAACCAACTCACCAACACCCACCAACATCTGGCTTTTGTCTGTAATGGGAAAGGCTTCAATTGGTATTCACTGCAGGGTCGACTGACTCTTCAGTAGGCACGGATCTTAAAATCGACTCTGGCTCTGATCTGCAGTGATGGAAGGTGAATGTTCTAACTTGGCCAGAGAGTCACGTCCTCGGTTGTTTTTACATTTTTTCGGCGGGTTTACCAGTGTTTACAAAACCTGCACATACCTGCTTATTTTGTTGTCTAAGAGGTAAAAATAGTTAGCTGGGATCCTGAGACCTAACCTAGGAAATGTTAGATACGTGCGTGCATCTACATAATGTTTGGTGGCGCCAAGCAATCAAAACCTATTTACACAAATAATACCCCAAGTCAAAGGTTGTCAATCCCAAAATTACACTAAGCCATAATTTCAGGCGTGTATCACTGACAAAATTGGCTGGGAGGGAGCCTGAGAGCATGTGGGGTGAGGTTTCTGTGGTCTCAGCCCACTTATGCCTTGAGAAAGTAAGCGCACAATGCAAACGTGGTCATTTGACAGAAATGTTCATTGTGTGTGTGCGCACTGTGCGGCCTCTCTTTTCTACAGTTTTTTTTATATCAGTTACACATAAAAACAAGTTGATCTGCTTAGCAACACTGAGCTGCATCTCAAGAGGGCTGAGAGGGCTGAAACTCCTAATGCTCATTCTGAAAAACCCCTGTGACTTATGATCTGGGTTTTGGTGAGATAAACCCAGCTGTATTTAGTGAGAGGAGGGCAGCGGCCAGTCCTTCTGAATGGTGGTTAACACGGCAATGTTAAGTTTAGCATGTGAAAATCAAGTCACAGCCCAACTCCCATCTCTGCAAAACATCTCCAAACAGTAGATTTGCTCTGCCCGAGCTGGGGAAGAAGAAGCAGTGTTTCTCCTGACAAAGGGCCATCACAGTTCACAGGAAATACATTTTATTCAGCGATTCAGAAACACCTCTGCAGAGCGAAGTGAGAGAACTGAGGGGTGACTGGGGAATTGACTGAGCGTCTGTCGTCCTGTTGCCATACCTACTTAACCATTATAATAAGCGGTGAATTAGTATAAGTCGTCGCTTCAGCAGTGAAAAAACTGACAGTACAATAATCACCTATAAAGACTCTTAACAGCCAAAGCAACCAGAGCAGTGAGAATCGACTAGGCTGTGGAAGCTTCCCATGGCCTATATCTGTCGGCAGAGCAGTGCCAGGCCCCTCAGGTCCTGTGAGCAGAGCCTGTTGGCTATTCCTAGGTCTAACCTAAAAACTAAAAGGTGACTTTGATTTCAGTTCACTTGTGATTTCCCCCCCCGCTATGGGTCTCTGAGTCAAAATAATAACAAAAGACCTAGTAAGATGATTTGAATGAAGTCATGCGAGTGAAGTGAGCAAGTCATGTTCACGGATGAGTTAATGTAATAAAGTTTTATTCACGATACGTAGCAAACGGCAATGAATAATCGTGATCTATTCTCTGGGTTTGAACATTGTTTGACATTTTTTATTTATAAACATGGGTGTAGTTGGCATAGACATGTTTATAAAGAATTGTTCCATATTATATCTAAAATTTGACCTGCTGACTTATTATATTGTCTTCTTGCATTGGTCTTACAACTTGCATTTTATTTGTGTATACTTCTCACAAAACAAAACAGTCCACTTTAAAATGGACTTGAAAGATTTATTTTTAGATATAATATATTTATTTTATTTGACTCTTTATTTTAGATTTTTTTAATGCATATTTCAAATATTAGCCTTTGTGTTAAAAATGTAATTCTTAACATTATCAATGATGATGAATCATGTAATACTGCTCATGGTTACATTAAACTGAACTCAGATGCAACGCTTGTCAGTTCCTTTGCTTAGTGGAGCAGTGAAGGCACTGTGGTTTTTCTGTTTCCTCTATTTGTGTCTAATTAGTGTCGGGGCACGCCTGACCGCCTCCACACAGACCACTGTTGTGCATCACCCCGTGGAGAAGAATACGCTTTGGTGAGAGTAGTCCTAGAGGGGATTTCACAATAGTTCCATAAAAAAAAACTGATAACCATTATAACCATTGCAAACGAGAGCAGTGACAAACAACAGGCAGAATGATCTTTGAATATAAAACATTAAAACACACGCACACAAGTGAACCCGGGAGGGGACGTTTCAGGGCATGGGGCATTCCATTGTGGATTAGAGGGGCAGGACATAAAAGCAGCGGGTGAGGGGCAGAAAGCTGGCTAAAGTTGGGTCGGGAGTGTTCACTGGCGGGGGGAGACTCGACCACAATGCAGTTCAGTGCCGCTTTTGTGAATCAGGGTCAAAACCAAAAGGTGGTCAGAGAGAGCCTTTCAGTAGATAGATTACCAAACTCAACGAATGCCGGCTGCAGTTTCTCTTTTGAGATTTTTTTCCCTCTAAATCATTAAAACATGTTGCAGACTAGTACTTACACACATTACAAACAGAAGGTCTTGAGTAATAGGCTTCATCCAGGAAATGGGTTTTACATTTGACAAACTGTTTTTTGTCCCTTAGGATTCCATGACGATTATATGATGCTCATATTCAAAGCACACACAATAGATTGTGCGTGTGTGTATGTGACTGCACACAGTGTCCTATCCTGTAATAATTCTGGAGCAAACATTTGCATGCTTAGCTACCAGCACCAGCTGAACATGGATGCAAATAACTAATTTTCAAAAAGGTAGAGAGTAACTCATGGCTGAGGCCGTCAACCGCACTGATGTCCAAGGAAAATAGATATCTTGTAGACATAGAAAAATAAATAATAAGAGCACGGTTTATTAGTCTGAAATTATTTCAGCAACCTCCTCATAAGATCCTGGGCTTATCTCCACCTCCACTTGGCTTACATAACTATGATTTAACCTTCATAGGTTTCTTTTGGTCTTACTTGATGTCCTTTTGAATCAGTACAACATATTGCTGTTCGGTGTTATCAACCACTCTGCTGCAAGACCTGTGTTACCACCAGGATCCACAGTAAAGTTGGGCCACTGACTCATGGAGGTTATTCAAACCACTTTTATCTCCAGATGACTGAAACACAAGGACATATGACTGTAAAGGCTTATTCAAATATGAGAGGCTCGTGTTTTTTAACTGATAAGATAATAGCAAACCAGCTACCTTATCATAATGTGTGTGTGTGCGTGTGTGTGTGTGTGTGTGTATGTGTGTAGCCCTTTTTAGAGGAGACCTGACTTTCCCCACTGATCCTTGAGTTCAGCTAATGGACGCCAAATCCACCGAGATGATCCAAGCATTATATAACATTCCACAAATTCTGAAGATAAGTCTGTCTGCTGCCTGCTTAGTAATTGTAGAAGGGGAAAAATAAGCAAAGATGCAAAAGCCTCTGCCTGTCTCCGATCACAAATAGAAATCTAAGAGGAGTGTCTTGTACCTGCACAAATTAGCTCCCACAGTTCAGATATCCGATAGCTATAAACAAAAGTAATCAATCTGCTCAATCTGGTTAGCAGTCCAAGGAAACTTCTAATAAGCTGGGATCCCAAGGAAACTGCTGAAATCACAATACTTGGGACGAGAAGTCAACCAGAAACCAAACAGCACTGAATAACAGCAAAACAGACCACACCTATGAAATTAAATCAAACCGCAGTGTCATGTAAATGTGTCAGCTTTAGCGCTGCCCAGCCAAATAACAAGTGGAATTGATTTACATTAGAATAACATGACAAAAGCCCTGATCTGTCTCTCAAAACAAGGTCAAGGGGCAGTTGGGTGGACAGCAGCCGAACCATGAAGTTCCTCTGACTTAGGAAAACACATTTGCTCTTAATCCTTCACAAATATCCTGCCTGGGGAGCCACGGACCTGTACGGCTAGACATGGGGCAGATCGCGGGCAATAGAGGTGCTTTGAACTGGGAGAGGAGGGATTAAAAAAAAACTTAGTGAGCAAGCAAAAGCCTCTGTGTGTGGCGCGCCAACAAGAGCCCACGCTCACCCTAAAAGGCCTCGTTCAAAGTTCATCAAAAATAATCTGAACGGAGCTTTTTAATATTTCATTACGTTACCTGAATCTACCTCAGTTTATGAATAACTGAACCTTTTTTGTTTTAAATCGACTGCCAGGAAATTTGATTTTAAAACATGCTACTTCAGCTGGCCCATCCGAAGTCATCTCTCTGGTTGCAAGCAACGTCCCACCGTCAGCTCTAGCTGAATGGTTACACATCTTGAGTAACAGCCTATCAACACTGAAAGCTAGTGTGTACAGAGATGGGCATGCATTAACACAAGCAGAGTAGAACAGCTGCGATGAGTGGAGGTTTGTATCAAAGGTAAGGCATCGAAGTTTGTAATTAACATCACTGACCTCTGAGATTAAGTCATTCTTACTGCAAAATGTACATAAATCTTGTTCAAACAGTGATTATCGTCTCTGTGGTTAATAATAATCTCTATCTCTATCTCATAAAGACTTGGGATCAAGCCAAGTCTTCATATCATGATTTCAGTTTAACTTTGGGGTCAAAATGAGAAACCTAAAGTAAACATAATCTAAAGATCTTAGTTTCATAGGTTTCAAATTGTCAGTCACTGATCCTTGTCTCTTGACTAGCACATGACTTAAATCTCATGTTACAAAGAGGAGCTGAATGTCTGGTGCAAACTATGAGATACAACACATGGGTGAGGGTGGAGTGTGACACATCAGCCATTTCACCAGAGATTATCCACCAAACCACATGATATGCAAATGTGGTCTGCCATTTGACATATGGAGGAGTTCCAGGCCTGAGAGAATTCATTACAGCCAATATGGATGAGAGGATCATCTCCATGATATCCCAAATCCTAGCCTTTGAACACTCAAATATAAATGACAGTAATCCAGGCATGGTTTTATCCATATGCAGTGGTGTTAGCCAAATCTTTCACGCTGAATCTTCAGAGGTTGGTCATGGGAAATCAGCAATGACGCATGGGTCATGTTCACTGTGCTTCTTTACTGCTCATTTAAAAGCGATATGAACCTGGTGCAATTCATAAAAACATTTTATGTCATGCTTGGGGCCATTTTTTTTAGACAAAACAGCACTCTATTAGAGCCAGACCAATTTATTGATTGTCCGATATAAGGCTTTCACAGACATATCAGCGTTAAAGTTTTCCGATATGTACCAATATAAAAAACATTTAACTGAATCAACAGTGAAGAAAGACGTATTCATATTTACATAAAAATAAATATATTTTCTTTATTTTACTTCTAAATATTTGGTTGTTTTTATGTTTTCTTTATATTTATAGTTATCAGTTGAGTAGAAGCAGATATATATTTAGCAGAATACATTTACTCTCTAATATCAGTATCGAACAACCCTAAAAATGCATAATTGTCGGGCTCTAACAACTATATGAAAATGATGATAATTTTCACAGACTTTTTAAAGATTAAGCTTGGCTTTATTACTAAATTCACCTCAAAGTGACTTTCAAAGGGGTTTGAATCTGAAACAACGTTAAATACCAGAAAGTGGCATCACCCGGATGATTTTCAGTTGATTTAATTTAGAAAAGCATTTTCAGGAAGCTCTCTGAGCTTCAGAGGCAAATCAATGGTAAATCATTTACGTATATGGAGCTTTATATGGTTTTACACAGCAGTTCACTTAGCATGCATTACCCAGCAGCTGCCTGCACAAAAACGTGTCATCAACAGAAAAACAATGATCTCACCTGATCGGCCCCATAAGCAGCAGCAAACTCCATAAACTCCTCAATCCGAACAAAGCCATCTCCATCTTGGTCCAAAGCATCAAAAACAGCTTTTAGCGGGGAGACATCATCCTCCCTTGTATTCACAGCTGAAACCATTGGCAGTGAGTCATCTACCACCATCTTAGAGATGGAAATCGTCTCCACATTCTGCTCACTAGTCCATCCAGCATCAGGAGAAGAACTGTCAAAGTCCTGAACTGAAATATCAATAGAGTCTACTTCATGAGAGTCTGATTCCTCGAGCTGGTGACAGTCGATCACGCTCTCCTCTTCCCTCTGTTCAGTTGTTGGATCAGGAACACTTCCACACTGTACACTCTCCTGTTGTTTCAAGTCCCAGGTTTCCTCGTCATGGACCTCATCAGCAGTCAAGCACAGATCCAAAGCCATTGCCTCATTCGGCAGATTTTGGGCTTCAGAACTAATTTTGTCCACCCTCAAATCCTCAGAAACATTTTCCGAAGAGTAACTCTCAGCGGTGAAATCACCCTGGGTGAAGGCATCTTCAGCCAGAGGCACAGTCAGCGATGAAGTTTCCGCTGACAAACCCGGAGCGAATGAGTCATTGTCACCTTGTTGCTCAGATGTCAGATTTCTAATTACAGCAGCTCCTTCGTGTTCCAACTCTGACTCCTCTGTTGATAAATGCAGCGCCGGTGCAACTGTGCAGATAACCGAGGCAGGACTGGCCACGCACAGGCGCAGACCGCTGTCCCAATCCGGAACCTCTAAATCCAACAAAGGCACAGATCCTTTGATACACTCCAGTGATGTGCTGAAGTGGTTTTGCGACAGGCAGTTCTCCGGCGAACTTTGAACTGTAGAGCTACTGGTTACATGCAGCTCAGTCACTTGATCATCAGGGAATAAACTGTTGTCTCTGGTTTCAGGTGACAATGTCTCCCTGCTCTGTAAGGGAGGGAGACCCGCCTGCTCCTCTTGTGACAGGTCGACCAGCTCCTCACTGACACCCAGTGGGTTGAACTCACCTGAGTACTCCAGGGGGAGACACATGGGTTCACTTTTGAGGAGCTCTACCAACGAAAAAGGATCCCCTGTGTTGGTCCTTATGGAAATGTTCGATGGAGAGTCAGGTGCACTGAGGCTTATTAGCTCGCCCTGACTACTGAGGGCATTTGAGCCCTCCAGAGGGGCCTCCTGTGTCAGATTCAGTTCCTCACAGGCAGACTTCTTTCCTACCACATCAGTGAGGTTTGGAGTAAATAACCATGATAAAGTAAAGTCATTGAATTCATCAGGTGCTTCAGTTTTTTCTGTAGAAGACAAGTCCCCGAGCCAAGAACTATGGAGAGAGTCTTGGGAAGGGGGGGACTGGTCGGCCTCAAACTGCAAATCTCCACAAGAGAAATCAGAGATATTTATGAGGTTGCCCAACTCCACCCCAGGCTCGTCCTGGAAAACCTCGGCTTCCCCACTTTGTTGGGATGTGTGATCTCGGTCACTGTCTCTGAAATCCAAACCCGTCTGGCCACTCTTGTTTGGACAGAGCATGCCTCCGTTGTCTGAATCCAGGGTGTGAAATCCGAGAGGAAATGGCTGGTCTGACTCCCACTGCGTGTGCCCCAGAGGGCCGGACAACATGGTCGGCTCCATTATTCCCCTTGGCACACCTGAGAGAAACTAGTGATGTCTTATCTCACTGCTGTCGAGATCCAGCTCCTTAACTTTGATGCCATGTTTTTTTTAAAAAGGCCCTACACCCTGTCAGGGGAACCTTGAAATAAATGTGGTTTTACTAAAAGCGTTGTCTAACATTTAAAAAAAAGGTTGGCAGGTGCTGTGATGACATAAAACTAACATAAGTAAATTAGTAAGGATGATTTAAAGGACTGGGTTGTATTAGAAAGTCAGGCAATGAACTAATAAGTCGTATTTGTTGTTTTAAGTTCAGCGGTGGCCTCCCACGTGTGGACAAGACCGTTACCTCAACTCAAAGGTCATATTAGTCTCACGGCCTTACCGCATATTGTCCTGGTGCCAAAGTGTGTGTGTCCCTCTCTGTCATGGCTGATCCTCTCCTGGCTGCTGCCGAGTGTTCGAGCTCCGGCACATCCAGAGTCAACATGCTTCACCTCAGCCCGGCAGCCGCTAACTATCCCCGGGGTGAGGTCTCTCCCAGCCGGGCGGGTTATCACGAGTGACAGCACCTCTGCCAACCACACGGTTCCTAACGAGGCTAATTGATGGCGCTAAGTCACCGGTGTTTGTCAACATTAGCTTTCCTAGCCGATTATCTCGTCTCACTCACGGGGAGCTCGTTTAACGAGGAGACGAGCTGCGCCACGCGTTAAAGTGGAGTGAACTTCCGGTGGGAGAGTTAATGTTAAATGTCTCCTTCATGAGGTGGTTAAATAAACAGCTGTGTATCCTCGAATGAACGCGTGCTAGCGACGGACGCTAACTCCTCCTTCGAGCATCCCACCGCCGCTAACCCACAAGCTAGCGAAATTAGCCTATTAGCAAGCTAACACGGAGAACGTCCAACCCCCACCGCCCGTCCCTCTGAGGGAAATTGACCCGAACGTCGGCTCCGATATCCCGCTGGTTAGCTGGGGAGTGACGTGGTCGACCAGCTCCCTTCGCAGTCCAGTACTATGTCTCCTTGTCGCTGCCGTTTTCCAGCCTCTAATCCACCTGTGTCGGTCCCACGACAGGCCGGAGGAGGGACGAGGCGAGAGCCCCTCTTCTCTCTCCTCGTCTCGTCAACACGCCTCGTCCCCGCGGACCCTCGTCGAGACCCGGGTGGTGGGGGGGAAGGTGCGTTAGAACGGCCCGAACAGCTCCGTCATGTCGCAGGCAGCAGCAGCTCCACCGATGTTGATCACAGACGAGGCGAGCTCTCGCATCAGCATCAGCACTGACCCATCCTCCGCCTCCTCCTCCTCCAGCAGCCGCCTCCTCCTCCTCCAGCCGCATACACACCGCTGACGTTTCACGCAAGCGTAGAAAAGCTCCCGCAGTATCACCGCGCTCCACCATCAACAGCTGGCACCTGTCGAGCCGTGCTGACCCGCAGCCTTCACCTGTGGACATGTGTGAGAGTCAGACCCTTCACACAGGGTCAGAGCTCAGGGTCAGATGGAGGGGCTGCCGCATGCCTGTGCCTTGCTCAGTGGCACATCGGCAGCGTGGATGTGAACCCCCCCTCGCAGCCGCCACTGTATTAAAGTGGGTCGTTTCTCTGAATACTAATAGCTCTTGATTTAGCATAAACCAATATTTCATTTTAGGACAACTTGTGTGGATTTTGAAGAAACAGTGTTGTAATGGATGCTATTGTAATGTGTTGGCGCCCCCACCTGACTCGCAACAGTATTGCCCATCTCCAGATTTGAAGTTCCACGCTGCTATTTATTATATAATTTAGTGGACAGTATTATAGTATAAAAGGTATAGTATTTTGTATATATAGGGTATTTATTCTCTTTAACACTTACAGCTAACGGTAAACAAAGAATTACCTAAGGAATTGAGCATGGATGTTGGACATATAATTGGGTCCTGTGTGTGGCGGCCCCTTTACAGCCTCAGATTTATGTTGAGGTCCTCATGTAAGCTTATATTTTGTATGATTTGAAGGATATTCAAATTTATGTCCAGTATTTCTTCTAAAAAAATGAATTAAATAAAGTTGGAAATATCAGGAAAATTGTTATATGTAAAAGTGTCATTTTCAGGATCAGGGATTCAAACCAAGAACCTTCTTGCTTTGCCTCCAATAATTCAAGGAAACTGTTGTCATCATTACATAATAATACAACTTTATTAGTATTTGAGAGATGAGGAAAAGCCACATGAAATTTGAATGTGACAAACATTGAATGCATGATGATAAAGCACAGCTTTGCAGTGGGTGAAAAACCCATACATATAATACAGTAAGTACAGTATGTTAGTGTTCGACACCTTCAGCCTCTTAGAAATACACTCTTAAGACAGCAGTGGTGAGATAAACCACAAACACTGTCCATATCAAATCACTCTCCTGTCTTCAGCGTTTACTTGTCTCTTTTCTTTTCAGGTGACCAATATCCTGAAAGAAAATAAGAGAGACAAGTGGATTAATATAGGTTTCACCGCACTCTTAAAACTTTTTAAATGACCCAATTTGCAACACCCCCACTGTGCTCCCAGTCATTCTGTCTCTCCACATGGACCTCGAGCTGCACCTCCTCCAACACACCTGGGTCAGGAGGAGCACAGGAGAGCCCGTGTTCAAAGTTTAGCGGATTTAGAGGAGGCTATACCCAACATCATGGAGACGTCGTTGCCTGAGGTCAGCCAGGCCCCTCCGTCAGCCACCAGGATGGCTCCGGTCACATATGAGGACACCCGGCTGGCCAGGAAAAGAGTGCAGTGGGCCATCTCCGTCTTGTTCCCCGCTCGTTGCAGAGGGATGGATTGGAAGGCGCCAGCGGCCTCACCTCTTGGACCACCTGATGGATTTAAAGGAAAAGAAAAAAAATCCATGCTCAGACCCTTCAACTCACATCAGAGGTTCTCAATGTCACACACCCTCACTAGCAGCAACTTTCATGTGAGTTACTATAAATGGATTCTAAAAGTTTCAGCAGTCTACTACTGCATTGTAAATGTTTAGGTTGCATTTATGTGAAGTTTGAATTTGTACTTTTACCATTTTAAAAAGCAAAGGCTGGCCAATTAACCATTTCTATTGGTTTACCATAGCCGTTTGTATATCATTTGTCTTTTGCCGGAATGACTCTCATTAGGGAATACATTGATGGTTTTGGTGTTGAAGCAAGAAATAAAGACGCATCTCATTATAAAACACACAATCTTACATAAGCCATGTCACAAATATGTAAATTCAGTGTCATTAAGCAACAGCCTCAATATGCCATCTGTTTCTGAGGTTGTCATATGTACTGCAAGAGATAGAGCCATGGTTTATTATAAAGGATCATACGTTTTATGTACAACAATTCAATTTACCCAGCCTGCGGAATCCCTCTGTGCCAGAGATAGGACCTGGTGCCACAGCATTGACTCTCACCCCACTGGGCCCCCACTCCACGGCCAGGTGCTTGGTCATGGCGTCTGGGGACACGGAGGGAACGCACATGTCATTAGATTCTCGTTTTGAAACTGTCTCATAGTGCCAAAACTGCTCTTACCATTGGCAGCCTTAGCAGAGCCAGCATGCACCTGCAGGGCCTGCCCCTTGTAGCCGAGTGTTGCAGAGATGTTTACAATGTTGCCGCCATGATCCTGCACAAAGAAGCGTGGTAGACTCAAAATCAATGCAACTAGTAAATGATCAAACCAGCTCCAGAAAGCAGAGGTCAACTCCTGTTCAGTTATGAGCAGGCCATTAGATCTTTAGTGACCTCTCCTGGTGATCAGAGGGCATTGCAGAAAGTGAAACTCATACACCGTATTATTATTTATGCACTAGGGGTAGTAAACAATACTTATAGCTTCTTAACTTTAAGTTAAAAAATATTGTTTCATACAGACAAACAAAATGTGCATTGTACCTTAAACCACTTCTCATAAACCACCTTGCTGGTGTTGAATGTACCCATAGTGTCTATCTCCATCACAGTCTTGAAGGCGTTGAAGGAGAGGGAGGTCGCCGGGCAGAGAAAGTTCCCAGCAGCATCTGTCAACATTTAGGACACAGCTGAACAACAACCAAAAAACTATAATAACTCCCATAAAAGACAAGATAGAGAGTAATCTTTCATTAAGGCTTTATGATTGCATTATATATCATAATTTATGAGGTCATAAATATAATAGGCATCACAATGCATAGGTTATCTGAGTTTCTTACACCTGATAATCTTGAAGTGGTGCAACAGTTTGAGAATAAAGAAAAGTGAGGAAAGTTAATGACTAAACCCAAACCTTTGACACTAAACGTTGTTCAAAGTACACTTAAGCTTCAGACACCTTAAGATGTATTTGCACTTATGTTAGCAGGATGCACTGTAGAATGATAATGGATGGGTGAGACTGCAGCCATAACAAACCGCACTTCCTCCCGCTATCCGGCAATTAAAGTCAAAATTAAGTTTAACCCTGTTTTTAAAGCATCAAATAACTAATTGAAACCAGTTTTAAAAGAAAATGAGCGCTTGAACAGACACCAGTTTGATTAAAAATGATAGACATGTTTATTTTATGTGCATTTTGATTTAGTTTGGTTCATGTCCCATCTATTAACATGGAGGAGGCAGGACTTTATGACCTATTCTCCAGCCAGCCACCAGGTGTCGGTCAACCCACTTTCCCTATTGGGAAGCTGTCATGTCGTCCATCTTTATATACAGTCTATGCCACAAACCCATGAATCACATAAGCAGAAAAACATCATTCATAAACACGTGAAGAAGAGATCACGTACTGTTAACGACGATGTCAATACGACCTAACTCCTTCAGCGTCTCATCCACAGCTGCTGCGATGCTCTCCGGCTGCCGCACGTCCACACACACAGGGAGACAGCGACGTCCTGACGCAGCAGACAGCTTTTTAGCCGCCTGAGGAAACAAACAGTCAATTGACACAAGGAAAACACTGAAACAACTAGTTGTGATTTAACAAATATTTATTTAATGGATGTTGTGCGACAGGAATAACCTCTTTGAGTTTGTCCAAGTTCCTGCTTGCGATTACTGTGTCACAGCCATGCCTGAGAAATAGAAAACAATATCAATTTGTGGAGCAGTAGAGAAACAACAGCAAAGAGAATGTGTTTTATTGTGTTGGCCTGAACATGAATACAAGCATAGGTGAGGCTTAAAGGGAGATAGAGCGAGTAACTTCTGACACAACAAGTAGGGCAGAGGGTGAGAACAAGATAGAGAATACAAAGTCAAAAAATAAGGGAGGAGGGAAAACGTTAAAGGTGAAAGTAAGCCTTGTAGCAAATGTTTTACACGCCAGGAAATACAGTTACAAGGTCATGTATTGATGTTTTTATAAAAGATCAACTATTTCTGACACATGAGTATACTATTCAACTATGTCACACAAGCAAAATGACGAAAGCCTGACTGTCAGATAACACAAGGTATAAAGTGCACCTGCAACTATCCTGCTCACATTTTCTGTATTAGAGTGTTAGCGATGACATAACGCTGCCACAGCATTGACTCTACATCTCCACTATTGATCCTTGCACTGTACAATTACCAATCAATGTAAGAGAAAGGAAACAATCTGAGAATGTTGTGGTAATAACGAGTGGGCACCCCCTACTCACCTCATGAAGATTTCAGCTATCCTGAGTCCTATTCCAGATCCCCCACCTGTGATGAAAGCAACCTGGTCCCTGGAAAAGTAAAAAATCCTCAATTAATAATTAGATTTGATAAAACAAAGTTATTGTGTACAAAGTCACCAACAGACAGCAGTGTAAAATGCAGTTAATAGATGATAATAAAGGGAATGCTCACTTCAGTAAATCCGGACTGTAGATGTGTGTGTATGACGTCAGGCAGTCGTCTGTGCAAACATCTTCAGGCAGCAGTTCTCCTTTTCCCTGTGGCTCTGCCATGCTGACAAAATCAACACAAGGTAAATAGACAAAGACATACTTGCATTAGTATAAACTAAAACCAGAAGTTGATTTATACTCAAATTACTTCAATTGTAATAGTACATTACAAATGTATGCAGCCCAAGGCTATCCCTTTAATATCAAGATATTGAAGTTAAAGTGAAAAGACCAAAGTATTGTATTGGTGTTTCTAGAACAACCATACGTGTGTGTGTGTGTGTGTGTGTGTGTGTGTGTGTGTGTGTGTGTGTGTGTGAGTGTGTGTCAGTGTGTGTGTGTGTGTTACCTGCTGCACCAAACAAGCTAGTTGTTGTCGTAGCACTGAGGAGAGATCCAGCAGGTCCAGCTCCTCTCTGATGAAACTCCACCTGCACACGAAGCAGTGACACAGACCCGAGGAAGCAGCTTCACTTTGATTCTCCCCCCACGAAGCGTCTTTCTTTCTCGAACCAAGAGAAAAGTTGAAGAAGATAAGAAACGAGCTCACTGTACTTTGGACGCTATGTGCTGCATTCACGGGCCGTCTGAATAATCGGGGGAAATGAGTTCCCGACTGGGTAAATTAAAGGTTCAGTGTGTAAGATTTAGGTGAAAGGGATCTATTGGCAGAATTTGAATGTAAAGTAATCGTAGTGAGGTTTTCACTAGGGTGTGATCATCTAAACTGCACAAATGGTTGTTTTCTTTACTCTGAAGTGGTCTCTTTATTCAGTGGACCAGAGAGCTCAACAAACTGCAAATTAATGAAACAAGTGCAAATAGAAAAAACATGTGCAAATTAATAAAAAATGTACAAATTTAAAAAATGCGTACAAATTAAGAAAACACCTGCAAATTAAGAAAACAACTTTATCAATTTGATGATGACACATGCTCTTCAAAAAGTCACAGCACATGCAAATACAGCTAAATGTGTCTCAAAAAGTTGTAAAATTACGCCGGAAATGTTTCCAGGGGACTTAAAAACGTGGTGAACCGGTCTATAGTTGAATACTTTGTGAAGTTCCATCACCATCTCTGGTGTTATTTTTGCAATTTGTGGCACGTTTCTGTATTTGTATGTGTTTTGACTTTTCGCAGCGAATGTGCCGTCAAATCGATCAAGTTGTTTCCTTAAATTGCACATGTTTTTTTTATATTGTTTTCTTAATTTGTAGTGCATCTATCTGCCTCGGCAACCGTACCTTTACATTTAAATTGTTTATATTTACACCAGGGAGTGGGTCCTCTCTGGAGGCCTCCATGTTTTAACAGTAGTAGTACAGCAGTCCTTTCTTTGCTCTTCGTTGTTATGTAAATAACGAAAAGTGGTGTCAAGGTGTTAATTAAACAATCTCAACACATACAAATACAGTGTCCATGTTTTTTCCACATTCTAACCTTCAACTTGGGAATTTGGGACCTTCTGAGGAGCACGTGAATGCACCCCTACATTCCTTGACATCCTTCGGTGATGCATTATGGGCAATGAAGTCCCTCTAGTGTGTGCGTGTTCAAGAACACCAGTCCAAATGTATGTACGTTTTGTTTAAGGCACAGTGAGTAGTAGAATGGTATAACACATAGGACACAGTTAAAATACATAATACAGAGTAAGTTGTAAACTTTAGAGGTCAGGAGTGATGTGATTTAAACCAGATGAGACAACAACAAGCTCAGGGGATTGTAAATGTCTTTTAAAACCCAGACATTCATTCTTGAGCTCATCTCCAATACCAATCATCTTCTAGGATGGCAGCTCTAAGGGTCCTCTCTGGTAAACCAACACTGGAATAAATGATCCAGGGTGTATCATTTCAGCTAGAAGGCCGATCAGTGTGCACTGAAGCAGAGAATGGGTCGTATTGATCTGTACTTTTGGGATTTACTGCTGGAAAAAAAACGAGCCCTGCCTGTGCAATGGATCCCTGGAAGACTTTAGGGCCGGTTATTTTCCTGCGCACTTAGAGGCTGCACTACTGCCAGCTCCACGCTCCAGAGAATCGGAAATGTAACATGAGTGCTTCGGTAATTTGATTAGTTTTTTCAAGAGGCATAAACAAGGAAAAACAGAGGGACGCATTAAAGAAAAATGATAATGGACGCTTGGGCCCATAAGCCCAAAAAACAGCTTTTACTGAGGTCCTACTTACCATTTCATGTTTAGTTGTTCTTTGTTGGCTTTTATATCATTGTTTGGTAAAGCGGCTGCATAACAGATCAATGTGCAGATCCGTCTGCAGTGAGGAAAACAAGGTTAGGGTTTCCTGTCCATGTCTCCTGTGATGGATTTGTACAATAAGGTCCAGTTGTCTGATAACTGATTTCTTTTTCAGGCCCTAAATCAATTGTTTCTCAAATGGTAAAAAAACATTCAGAAGTACAAACTAGAAAATAAGAACGATTGTAAAAATAACAAAAACAATATGACAGTAAAAGATGTTAAGACGATTACACAAATGTTTCTATAGTAGACCAAAAACGTAGTTCCCTGACCGGGAATCGAACCCGGGCCGCGGCGGTGAGAGCGCCGAATCCTAACCACTAGACCACCAGGGACGGTTGTCAACTACACGATTTCTTTCCTTTTTATACATGGACGATGATAAAAGAAAAATAGAATAATCTTCAATTGAAGATGTAATGAGGGATAAATTATGGAAAATATAAAACACATTTATCCCTCTTTAATTGAATTTAATGATTATTTTATAACATCTATGACACTGTCTTCCCAATACATCTGAAACAGCATGTCCACAGAGAAGGGTTCAATCGTTCATATGCAATAAAATGGATACAAATATTTCTTAATGATTAAAAATAGCTATCTCTATGACAAGGTGTCTGATGTCAGTTGAGGATGATGAGGAACATCCTCCTCCATGGGGCTATGAGTGGTTTGCAGCGACTCACTTGTTTCTCCCTTGCACCAAACTCAACAGTGAGAGTTGGATATTATTAAAATGTTTTTTGTTTCATTGGAGGTCTGGACTGGACATTTTTTAGATGTCCTCCCTGTGTCAGTAAATCATTGCCGTGGTTCTTCAAGACAGACTGAAGCTTTGGAACGGTTCACTGGGAGGTCCAAAGCAGCTACAAGGTTCCCTCACAAATTCTATTATCTATTATCTTGTAGCTAATAGCAAGAGTTAGAGAGTGTTGACTTTATCAGTTTTCTTTTCTATTCATCCAGGATAGCTGCATGTTTAAAGCTCAAACTAAGCCTTTATTATTATTGCTTGCCCATACAAACACCACTTAGTAGACACAGAGAGCTATATTTTACTTTAACAGGAAATGTTTGTCCCTTTCTCCTGAAAAGTGCAACATTCCACATTTAGCTTTCTTTTCTTGACAGGCGACATTAATCTTGTCAGCAATGACACAGCGGTGGCATGTGTCTCCTTCACCCTGAGTGTGACCTGACAGGCAAGCAGCCAGAGCACCATCCTGAAGGACGTGTTAAGTCTCCTGTTTTATGTTATTTTCTCCTTTTGCTGAAAAGATTGTTGCTGTCATGAGAAAGTTTTAGTCTTTCTGAGATGCCTTTTTTTATATTTATAAATTGTATTCAGCCCTGAGGCTGGGGGTTTTACACTTGTGGTTTAAATATTCATGGGTAGAAGTTGTGATTTCTTTGATTCACTGCTATGTTCATCCAACTGTTTCTTGTCTTTTTTGTTAACTATCAGATCAGACGTTTTTTTCAAATTCCCTTTCAGCTTCATCCTCGCCAACCATACATAATCCAATAGAAACTGGGCAATGGCTTCAAAAAACGAGTCTGAGTCTATTCCCAAAAGCAGCATCTTTCATGTTTCACAGAAAAACTCCTGATGCAGGAACATAAAGGCGTGTTCAAAAGACTGTCATTATACAGAGAATCACACATTCAGAAAGTTAACAGACAGAGCAGGGGGCAGCTCCAGTCACAGCTCCAGTCATAGAGGGTCAGTATCTCCAGCTGGCCCAGTGGGGAGAGGATACCTACAGCCCCACAGCACTGACAGCTGGTCCTGGGCTCTGTCCATGTGTCTGTGCTGGGTCTGTCTGTGCAGCTTCATTCTCTCCTCCTGCTGGAGGGTTGGACTTGCCACTCTGTCCTTTTTCCTCCAGACCCACCAGCCTGCTGCTGACCTCCCATAGCTTGTGAGCTGCCTCCTCATCCAGGGCCTGCGGCGCTGGTTCCTTTTCTGTCATCACATCGTAGTAGCCTCCCGTCACACCCTCCATCTCCTCGGACACGGCCAGGTAGACACTGGGCTGGGCCCCAAGTTCTGGGCTCTTCACTAACAAGGAGAAAAATGGACCTGTACCGGGGATTCAAGAGGCCACAGAGAGGTTAGATGGTGTAAAACTCTGTTCAAATACAAGAACTTTAATACATTAATTCAATTTGAATCACTATTCAAGTACAATCTGGATCAGTGCTGTTTTCTGTGGTCTATAACACAGTGAAACATTTACATCAATAACTTGTGTTTACTAAATCCGACACGCACATGCTGTGACTGTAAATGTTCTCAAGACCCAAACACTTCCATCCTCCCCACAGCGGAGGATGTTTATTGCCCCAGAGTGCAGCGTGTAATTAAAAATATCCTCAGTGCTGAGTAAAAAAATCGAAAAATCCATTCACCCATTTCCGGAATGTGTGCGGAGAAGCTGTGGCAGCAACATAATTGGGAGCAGCGGTGTACAGGTGAGTTCAGATTTCTCATGTTTCTTCCAAATAATGTTTTTCTGAGAAGCGGCTGTGGTTATGTACAACATGCTGTTATTCTGCCGATTTTGAATTGATACATTTACTTCACAGCTTTAGTTGGAAGAAACTTTGCACAATAAGATTTTGACTACAAAACGTTGGGCTTATAAATAACGAGCGTCTCAAATAATTAAAACATTAGCTTAATGTCAAACCAAATTAATACGTTACGTACATTTTTTTAATAACACTGTGCATTTTCAACGCAGGACTCTGACTTGGACTCTAAAGTTTATTAAATTGTATGACTGCTCTTTGATGAAACACATTAATGCTGGTTCTAAAAATCACATTAATCACTTAATATATGTTTTTAAAAATTGACATTTATAGGTTGAACATGGCTCATACTGCCACCTAGTGTTTCAAACCATGTGGAATGGGACGTCTCTATGTCATGACATGTACATATACATGAAAAGGTTAACACCCCCTAATCAAAGGTGGGTGGCTCCCGGCCACTAGCGAAACTAAAGCTGAAACTAAACTCCTAAACCACATGGTCTACCATTCAGAGACGCCCCCCCATCCTCTCCTGCCTCTCAACTCTCTCTCACACACACCATTATATATTTGAATCAGGATTCCTCACCATCGCACTCGTTAGTTGTAGTTCTAAAGTTCAGTGGGTAGGAGCATTTCATAACAGAAACGTGGCGAGTTATTTTTGAATTGTTCTAATTTATTCAGATAGAAAGTTCACTGAGGACAATACCACATATCAGAGTGTGCACAGCCGAAGGGGAGTGTTGCATATGTATTAGACGAGTAGAATCTCCCAGGATTTATGGATTTCTCTCAATTCAGGATCCAGTAAGAAATCAGGATACTCACTGAGCACGGAGCTGGAGAACTGCGACTGGTGCAGGCCGGTGTGCCTCCCAAGCTCCGTGGCAACAACGCCTGGGTGTACAGCATTCACTGTGACTCCTGTGCCTGTTGCAAACACACACACACGAAGCATTGTTCGAAAATGTATATCCAATGGCCGTACTCCCTCCCACACATGCCCACTTGTGCGGCAGCCAGTAGACTTGCCTTGTAATCGCTTGGCAAGCTCTCTGGTGAACAGAACATTGGCAAGCTTGCTTTGACAGTACGCCTGCTTGGTATCAAACTTCTTCTTCTCCCAGTTCAAGTCCTCGAAGTCCATCTTTCCGACGATGTGGGCGAGCGAGGCCAGGTTGATCACTCTGCTGGGGGCGGACTCCTTCAACTTCTCCAGCAGAAGATTTGTCAACAAGAAGTGTCCTGCATGGAGGAAGAGCAAAACGATCGACATTAGGTACAGCGATGGAGCGAGAGTCTTTTATTTGCTTGTGGTCAAAGTAAGCACCCAAGTGGTTAACTCCAAACTGCATGTCGAATCCGTCCTCTGTCTTCCATGCCGGACACCTCATGACCCCTGCGTTGTTTATCAGCACGTCCACTCTCTGCTCCTCTGCAAGACGATAAAGATCGCGTTCAACAAACTGCTACTGACTCTAATTCTATTATTGACACGCGTGTTTTGTTGCCTCACCTCGTTTGATTTTCTCCGCAAACTCCTGGATGGATTTCATGGAGGCCAGGTCAAGGCGACAGGCGTACACATGAGGATTCAGGGTCTTTCCTCGGATTTCCTTCGCGGCCGCCTCGCACTTCTCCATGTCCCGACATCCCATAATGATCCGCCCTCCTGGCGATTTGGGGACGGGAAGAGGAGTGTATCAGCGAGAGATAAACAACAAATCAGAGTGACATGATAGTTTCTGCACACCTCTCCTGGCCAGCTCCTTGGCCGTCTCCTTCCCGATGCCTTTGTTGGCTCCTGTTATCACCACAGTCTTTCCAGTGATGGTGGCGTTACTCGGGCACCGGCCTCCGGTCACATGGCTCCTGTGGGGGGGGGGAATAAAAGAAAGGGACTTACTAAAGCACATGAGAATGCATTAGCAAACAGGTGTCATAGATTCCTCTTTGGAATATAAACAAAAGGCAATATCAATACATGGCTGATTAGACCTGGCCAGATTAGCCTGATGTCATTGAACTCGTTTCTGTCTGTTTTCTTTGTCTTGCTCATGAGTTGTGTCATATTGTATTTACTTGTATATGTTATTAGTTTGAAATCCACTGTGATAAAAAAACACTGCAAAGAAATGTGTTAACAGGGAGGGGGCTCTGTTGGAGCTGAACCAGTGGGAGGGAAACAATGTCCTTGTTAAACTGAACCGATGCTTTATTGCATTTTGCATGACACATGTACCAGTAAACAGACCATTAATTAAAACACACACACAAGTGAAAACCATGGGTGTGTGAAAACTTTAACACATTATTCCAATTATCTTGCTTTGCCTTTATTTATGTGTCAAATCAAATCACCACACTGTAAACTTGGGGCGATTTAGAGTAAACAGCAAATTCTTGCTTGTTGCCAGTCACAGGATAACCCAGCTCTGACTCCAGTTTAGTGACAAAACATATTTTTTTATCTTTCTTAATTCTGTCACAGAGAATTTCCTCAACCTGCAACACTATGAGTATGTGAACTGTTCTGATCACAGCCACAAATAAAGACAGAGAGCGGTAGAGATGGCAAAACCCATCACAGGAAACAGACCGCCGGCCATTCAGGACAGAAGGCACAAAGTGTCTTCAAGGAACAAATCCATCCAGCACGCAGACTGCTCCGTCTGTTCCCATCAGAACAGACGCACAAGCACCACCAGACTTTTTATCACCAGGCCATCAGATTTCACAACTCATCTTTTCATTCATGTCCACAAATCCTCTGTGTCCCTTCACTGTTCGGCTTACTCACCTCTGAAGAGGGTGCAACAACTATAACATACATAATCTTACACAGTACACACTTGTCACATTAGACCATGTGACAATACACATGAATTCACTCCACTACAACAACAGCATATAGTGATAGAAGGATAGATAGATAGATAGATAGATAGATAGATAGATAGATAGATAGATAGATAGATAGATAGATAGATAGATAGATACATACATACATACATACATACATACATACATACATACATACATACATACATACATACATACATACATAGATAGATAGATAGAAACATAAATACATAGATAGATAGATAGATAGATAGATAGATAGATAGATAGATAGATAGATAGATAGATAGATACATAAATACATAGATAGATAGATAGAAACATAAATACATAGATAGATAGATAGATAGATAGATAGATAGATAGATAGATAGATAGATAGATACATACATACATACATACATACATACATACATACATACATACATACATACATACATACATACATACATACATACATACATACATACATAGATAGATAGATAGATAGATAGATAGATAGATAGATACATACATACATACATACATACATACATACATACATACATACATACATACATACATACATACATACATAGATAGAAACATAAATAGATAGATAGATAGATAGATAGATAGATAGATAGATAGATAGATAGATACATACATACATACATACATACATACATACATACATACATACATACATACATACATACATACATACATACATACATACATACATACATACATACATACATACATACATACATACATACATACATACATACATACATACATACATACATACATACATACATACATACATACATACATACATACATACATAGATAGATAGTAAACAGTCCCAGTTCTTCATGAGGAGTCACTCACTTGAGTAAAACCGCGGCGCCAACCACAGTCCCGAACACAGACACAGGGAGAATGTATCTGCTCATGACTCCACCGGGATGTTGAGTTCAAATAAACCATCCAGTTGTTTCACTGTTATCTTTCTCCAGCTGCTTTCACAACACAACTCCTGAGCAGCGCTGCTGAGCCGCAAGGTTACACGCGCATACTTTCTACGTCATCCTCTCATTCTGACCAATCAACGGCCGAGGATCCCCATTGGCATTATGGGAAACGTAGTTCCATGTTCAACCTGTACCTGTGTGATATTGTTGAGTGGAATTTGTTTGAAACTGTTTTTGACTTACGCTCCTATAGTTAGGACTTTTTAAAATTAAATTATAAATATTATTTTTCTTGAATTATTATGACTTTACCTTTATCTTCATAATATCACAACTTATTTGTATTCATATACGACTTTATTCTCATAATATTGTGTTTTTGTTCGCATTAAGTCACAACTTTAACCTCACAATATTATGACTTTTTAAACTGTATGACTTTATTGTTAGGTCTTTATTCTTGTAAGTTTCTTCTCAATTACAGCTTTATTCTCAAAATCTGACAATGTGGTCCTAACAATTGTTGTGGTCACTGACAACATGCAATTGTAGCACGTTCCATTACTTCCTTTAATCACTGCATCACTGAGGTATGTCAGAGGATGGATTTTAAAATAATTTGTACTTGTCTGTAAAGCACTCTGACATTTTCAATGTAGTGTTAGTGTAATATTATTATTTATTTATTTCAGTGACTCTGTGAATGACTGTCAATTCCCTTGTGCCTGAATTCGGGCTTTATAAATAAACTTGCCTTGCCTTTTTGGAAATTAAAAACCTACATTAAAAATTCAGAATGCTATGTTTTTATCAAAAGTAATTCAATGACTTTTCTGAAAATCTGTGCCAAACTGTTGTTTGTTTCTTTTCCTCTCTCATTTTTATAATTCATCAATACATCTGTATAATTTATGTGCACTGTTGCTTTTTAAAATGTATGAGGAGGCTGTTTGCTCTGAGAACATTGTGCATCTGATATCAAAACATTTTCCAGCACTGAGATAGACATAGAAAAAAAATCCATAACTGCAATGCTACACCAACTTGATTGCTCATTTACATTTATATTTCATGCATTTGGCTTCGTACGGATATCCAGCAATCACATATTAAAAATATAATTTCAAGCAAATGCCAAATTTCAATGACGAGGGTGGTGTGGCTGAGTTGGAATTGAAAAAAGTGTGAAATTGCTCTGCTGATGCCAGTGCAAAGTCATTCTGCCATTGGGGAGCAAGGTGAGACAGAAAAAGGAAAAAAGTGCAGGCAGCAGAGAGGAGGGCTTAAGTGAGACAGAAAGGGGTTGTTATGAACCAGTGCCCAGGGAGGTGAGGGTGGGGTGCCGCTTTGCACAGCTTCAGAATTCAATACTTAAATGTTGCTCCACATGTTCGAAAAAAAACATCAAGGTTCCATTTTCAAATACCTGCTGTTCAAAGCAAATGTTGCGAGGTTTGAGGATTTGGTTTGATTACTGACTGTGAGAGGTTTTTGGGGAGATAATCTAATATTCATACAGGGATGTATCTGAGAATTACTGTAGTGCTCCATCTGCAAAATGACTTTGTATCGACTCAATTTCCTCCCACCTGTGCCTATAATAATCTCAGGAGCCTCTATTATTCATCAACAGACATGACATTTGAGGATGTATTAGTTTGGGTTTTATGGCTGTTCTGGTAGTATTAAATCTTGTTTATACTCTCATGGGCGCCCTCACAGTTAAATTGTTACATTTCCGCACAGGAAGTAAAACACAAGAACTTTTTACAATCTCCTCCCCCAACGATGGTCTTATAAAATACATAGATGATGCACTATTTTTAACCTAAAAGTTGAATGCAATTGCGGTCCACAAAAACCATGTTCTTCTTCAAACTTTAAGAGACCCCGCTTGAGGCACTATGTAAATGCTGCCACCCACCCGTCCACCCACTCACAGGACACTGCAGTTTGTAGAGCAGCTGGGATGCAAAGGAACAGAGAGAACTGTACACGAAGATGATTTAGAGAGCAGTGTAGAAAGGAGGCCAACAGGAGGTGGAAAACTTGAGGTGACACACAAAAAAAAGTAAGAACTAGGACATGATAGTGGTGGCTGGATAAAGTTAGGATGGGAAAGGAGGAGGAGGAGGAGGAGGAGCTGCTCTATTTGTTCACAGCTCAGAGGTGCGTCCCCCTGGTGTGTTTGACCCTTGCTGCTCTCTGCTGTCAGCCAACAGTGCTTGACCTTCACTATGATTTATGACAGCTCTGTTCCCACGATAACCCAGAGGAAACTCTCCGCCTCATTGCCCGCTGGTCTCGAAAAAGCCGTGAGCTGTGTGAGACACCCAAATGTCTTAGAGGTGCTGAGGATGCAGCTATTTAATATCTGCCCGTCTCCTTGAGAAGGATAAACACAACCCGCGGGTCAAATGATTTTGTTTCAGGAAACAAAAGAGATCAAATCGCCCATTCATCGTTTCCTCCACATCACGGACTGAAGACAAACAACAGCTTATATTTCAGCCTGGGTGTGGCTATCACTTGGGTTAAGGGGCAATATGGGGAAAGAGTATGACTAGACAGTTATATAGAGAAAAAGTATGAATAGAAGTTGATCCTTGATATATTTGGGGTCTGGAATCATTTCAAAGTAGCAGACAACATGAGTCAAAGTCTTTTCTATTAATCATTTTACCCTCAGCCCATCCGCTCGGTTGCCGTCGACGATGATGATTTGATCCCTGCCATGTTGATGCTGTTTTTGTCTCCAATCTGTTCGAGTTGGCCAACACGTCTGGCAGGAGGCCTGTGGTTACACATGTACAGTAAAGGGGGGGAGCTGCCAGGGCAGTGAATGAATTCAAAGTCTTGCCTCGCTGTTAGCTAATATAGGAACAGTTGGCAAAGTCACAGTGAGTGTCAACAACTCGGAGGCCATAAGCTGTTGAATTATGCAAGAGAGCAGAGGAGCAGCTTGTTCCTTGAAAAACATGAATCAGAAGTTGGAGAAGCTCGTGTGCGTGTTCGATGCCGGATGGGTGGATGGATGAGGGAGGAGTGTCCAGGCGCTAGGACCCGGGACACGTGAGCGCATTAGTTTACCAGAGGGTGGAGACGGTGAACAATGAAGGAGCTGCCTAGTGGGACCAGTGGAGGAGCAACATCTGAGACCCCCAGCACCTGCAGAACCCAGAGACCCTCGGCACCCACGGACACCACAGACCGACCGACCGACCCAGGCTCCAGGGCGCACAGCTGAGTGTGGATGGAGAGGGGACATGTGGATTTCCCCGTGCGCACTGCAGAGAGCCCCCCCTAAGTGGGTGTGAATGAATGGGCTCGTCTGTGTGTGTGTGAGTGTGAGTGTGTGAGAGAGAGTGTGTGTGTGTGGAGCTGAACTGGGTCATGCGGACCGCTGGAGGAGAGAAAGATAAACAGGCTGCTGCTGCTTGGCAGGTTGAGATGGTGGGCGCTCAGAGGAGGGATCCCAGCCCGTGTCCGCGACTCAGCAGCACATGATGATGATGATGATGATGCTTTTTTTGATTCAGTCCGCCTCCGAAGAAACAAGTCATCTTTTGTGGAGCTTCTCCACGAACTGAGCCGGACAGGAGTCACCTGCAGCGGGCTACAGCCACAGCGCAGCGACGCACCGGACCTTCACTCCCTCCGGGCTTGGTCAGCCGTGAAAG
>NC_083656.1:12047892-12075392 GCF_963576545.1 Limanda limanda
GATTTTCTGTAGGACATGATTACATTGATGACACTGATTATGATTGTCCTGTACAACCAGATGCTACAACAACATTGATTGACTGCTCATTGCAACGCTTTGTTCATGTTGGATTCAAGATCGTGCCAATTATTTTCTTTGATAGTCATTTGTCATTGACGCTGAGCCAAATGTCCTTGTAGTTTCACTTCCTCTCTCACTCCTCGTTTGGATCCATTTCACCTTGGGACACCCCTTCCCGGGTGCTAGGTCGTTCCAGTGGTTGGCAGTGTGTCTACCAGTGAGCTGTCAGCCTTTGGCGCCTCCATTGGGCAAGTGTTAGAGAGAGAGAGGGCACTGACAGGAAGGACAGCAGAGGCGAGAAGAGTGAGAAATGGGTCACCCAGCACTCCGTCTCAGCAGGGATCCCCTCCCCCTCCCCTGTGGGCAGCCAAGCACAGGTGTGAGCTTGTGATTTGTCGAAGTGAGAGTCCGTGGCCCGGGCGGCTGGTTCACCTATCACAGCACAGCAGGAGCTTTCTTCAGCCGTGTGTTGAAGCGTTGCACTAAACCCAGCAACTCACAGGCTCTGATGTTCTGTGCCGCTGGAAAAAGTGATTCCGATTCTTTTCTATGCCATAGGGAACTAAGTGTCCTGACTGCAAATGGCTGTCAAACAGAAGCCCATTTGTTTTTTTTGATCGACTGTTAGGCTGTTTAGGACCCACCCACACTGAGGCAGCGAGAAGATGGACTCCGAAAATATATATATATGTATGTATAGGCTATGCATGCAGCTGATGTATCTTGAGTTGGGCAATTTGACAGTAAATTGGACACAGGGGATCAATCTTTGCCCATAATGATTCTTTCCGAGAGCAAAGGAACTACTCCATTAGTGATGTAGGGAGGTAGAGACGTGTTGCCGCCTCAGCAATCTATTTATATTGTCCATTTACATTTTCAGGGACAGACAAGGGAGAAAGGGGAGAGACGTTAAGCAGGATGAACTAAAGAGGACAAACAATGTGTGTAAAGCTGCTGACTCTCATCCCCTGCTCGCATCATCATATGCTTTGTGCTCATTGCGATAAATTTGTTACAAATGAAGGTCCAGCGTCAACTCAAGTACCCACATTTTCACCTTCAAATGCCAGAGATGTGACTCTGTATCATTTGTTGAAATACACCGCCACCCGTATGAAGATTTCCTGTGGTACAAGTACCCATGTTCCTGCGGTACGGTACGGTCATACCACATAAATTCCATTTCTAAGGGTACTTTTAAGCAACAGTTCATTGCACCTGTACGTGCAAAGTTTACAATAGCTCACTCAATACACAACTATTGTCCCTGATGATACTTTAACGGTCAAGATTTGTCCACTTGGAGACCGGTTTTCATGATGTGCAATACTAGCTAGCTTCTTAGTGAACAAGTAGCCCTGTTGTGAAGCATATATTGAATAGATTTAAATATTTGAAAGAGCGAAATGCTGACTCCACCATGGTAACAAACTCATGAAATCTAGTGCTAATTAGTAACAGAAATTACCTGGCTGTAGTTAAGTATTAAGCCATAAACTAAATTATTGGGGGGGTTTACATTGTGACATGAGGTTGGTGCTTGACAAAGGATCAACAGTTCATCCTGAGAAGAACATGAATGTCTTAAGTGCGTAGTCATCCTGCTGTTATAGAGAGATTCCACTCAAAAGCACAAATGTCATTAAGGAATGTCTGTACAACATTTTGAGCCAATCCATCCAGGAGCTGTTGAGATGTTCCACAGGAAGAGAGACAACTTTAGTTTAGGATTCATCCTTTGAGGACCATGAAAACCTCTGGAAGAGATCAAGGCACTACATGGAAAATAATGATTGAGATATTTCTGTCTGGACCAAAGCTGTGGACCAACTGACATGGCCATCCCTAGAACCAATTAGCCAGTATGGCTAAAAATAAAGCTAATCTTTGACAAAATGTAACACATATGAAAAAAGAGCCACCTGAAATCCTCAGTAAGACTTGCACTTCAGTGTAACCCCCCTCTGAGTTCAGAGGCTGAGAAGGAACTTATCATGAGCACACCCTGAGGCTCTAAAAGACACAGCCTGTAATGAGAGCACTTGTGGCCAGTGGCATCTCAGGGTTGGTCTCTGTTCTTATCTCCAGCGAAGTTTTCACAGAGGAAAAGGTCAAATGCTTCTGCAGGTTAATCTCTTGGAGACACGTGGATTCAGCCACAACAGGCTCCCAGAAAGTCCAAAATGGTGAGAGGGTGTAAAACTGGATTTTTTTTGCCTTTTTCTTGGAATGACCTGGTTTTTAGAGGGTTATAATTTGAATGCACACATCTCTATTTGAGTAATTGCTAAATGGAACAAGATAGACAATCGAGTTGAGGGGAAAATTAGTGGCCGGAAAACAGATTTTTGCTTCAGAGCGGAAAACCCTCCATCTCCACTCTTCCTGGATTAGGAAAACAGGCTTGTTTTTAGATGGCCCCTGTTTGATACGTTTTCAGTTTATCTATTGAGATTTTCAAATGGCTTGTGTGAAAGCAAACGTCAGTGGATTTTTTTGAATCACAACTAAAGAATGAAATTCTAAAAAATTTAAATTACTAGGTCTTACAATAACAGCAGTGGTTTAAAAAAAAGACAATGTAGGACTTAGTGGGCAGCTCAGGGATCTGTTTTTAAAAGGCTTACTGATGATTAACAATGCGTTGGACTGGCTCAAAAACCCACAGACATTAAAACGTGTCTCGAGCCAAATCCTCATCTGGAGGTGGAGTGTGTTCGTGGTAGCGTTGTCTCTCGCCGCCTGAGAGGACGGAGGAGCAGAGGGCAGCGTGGGAGATCAGTGGGGGGTGCGGCCGAGCACGAATGCACGAATGCTGAGTCGTTTTTTGAGGCTCGCAGCTGATCCACCTGACTACTGTGGCACTTTGCGTCTGATACACCTGCCCTCCCCAAAAACTCACACGCAAACATTCATCTCTACACCTCCGAGGTGCCATCACTGCAGTTTCTGAACCGGCTGCGCCGACTCCCAACCACTCATCACATTTTCGGGACTCTTAATCCAGTTCTGCGAAGGAAATGAGTGCAAAGCATCCTGTGCAGTTGGGTTGGGAAGGGGTGCTTTTGTCTGAGTAATGTGATTAGGATCCATGCCGGAGCGCAGCACTTTCTGCGGGTGGAGCCGACTGAAAGCAGTGCCAGTAAACCAGCGCTCCCTTTCCCTCTCATTGACCGAAGCAATGAGGCCACGCCAGGTGGACGGTCAGAGGGAATGTGCTTCCAGTCTGTCTGTCTGTCCCGTCTCAATGTTTAGTCACCAGACCTTGACCGCAGACTTGTCTCTGGACAGTCATCAACTTTTGTGTCGACTCGCTGAAGGCTAAACCGTAGGTACCCTCAGCATGAGCAGGCTACAATATTCATACACTCTTATATAAGCACCTCTTTGCTTATGATAACATCTCAAACTAAGTCTTATCAGCAGAGATACATATGATGCACAGTGCTTGTTCTATTTCCAGTGTGGTGTTGTTTTTTTTTGCCAAGAGTGCTGAGCCAAGAACATAAGCCTCTAAATGGCTGCATCCTATTTTAGTTTTTGCTGTCTAACAGCTATATTTATCGCATTCTTCCCACACGAGGAAGCTGAGGATCCGCGGCACCTTCACAATGTCTGAACATCAACTGCACATTAGCAGCTGTGTGTTGATTCTACCTTCCTCTCAAATGTACCTAACTGTCGGAGACACTCACATGCGTCGGGCTGCTGTTTGAGGTGTCTGTAACCTGCAGCTGCTGAGAGAACTGGCCTCAGGGACGGAGGAACAACGCAGCCGCCGCTTTGAGTGATGGATGACGGAGATCATCAGCGAAATTGTTCGGCTGATTCGTGGCTTATTAGTGTGTGTGGGTGTGCGTGCTGTGCATGATTGGATGATTAAATACAGAAGGGGAGGGGGGGGTGAGAAGAGACAGAGACAATGGGTGTGATCATTAGTGTGATAAGCTTCATTTCATCAAAAGGTCTACTTTGTTCAACAGTTAGTTTTGAACACTGTACAGTCATTCAAGTCAAGATCTTAAACAGTTTGGCTGAGCCCATATAAACTTGCAATTTTTAACATTTTTCCTCCTAATATCAATTTGACCTATTTCACTACTTCTGAAAATCCGCAGTAACCTTTCGGTTTTGTTCAGCAATACGATGTAAAGCAACAGCAAGTGTGTTTCCTATGCAACCCCTTCTCTCACAGCCACACTGATCTGTTTGTTCACCACGAACAATGTCTATAGCCCACAGTAGGTTCTCCTCAGTGTGCTCCCAGATCCCTCACCAGTATGTGTGCACCTGCAGCTGTCAGCTCCTTGCATTGCTTTCCATTTGTTAGTCCTTCTACCTGAGCCCATTGATTTTCCCCTAGCCGTCTGCCAGTAAGTGCTGTCTGTGACCGTATCTAAAAGCTGGCCAGAGTGATCTAGAGGGACAGCAGGAAGTTCGATGCATTTACGGGAAGCACTCCCCCTTGTTGTTGCCTTCCCCGCATTGATTGTATGGAAATTGAGGTCTGTTAAAGCCTTCCTGATTTAACCATCCTGTGGGAGAGCCGAGAAAATATGGATATACGCCAACAGGCATGAAGATACTGAAGAGCCTTCTGTTATAAACAAATTCATGCATAAAATGTATATCACCCGCTATCATCACAGCAGAATATACCCTGACTCTAAGCGTCGCTCTCCTCCTTTAGTCTGCCCCACAGCGTCAAGGCGAGCCTGTCGCTTTCTCCATCGGGGCCGGGACGGGTAGGCGGTGGAGGCGGAGGTTCCCCTACGGCCAAAGTGGACTACTGCGGAGGGGTGCCAGTGGAGGACATGCAGGCCCTGGCCATCACGTCTCTGTCGGCAACAGACGTGGCCAAACAGTACGAGCACATCCGGGAGCTGGGGAAGGGCACGTACGGCAAGGTGGACCTGGTGGCGCACCAAACCCAGGGTGAGGATAACCAATCTCCAACTCCTCTCGTATCATTTTTTCATCAAGTGTAAATAGACACTTAAATTAATAAATACAAGATGATCTGTATCCACTCATTGCAGATCAGCTTGAGTCAATGATGAATTCCCGAAAAGTTATTGTGAAAAAAGGGAATCAAGGTTATAATGCCGTCTCAGTCTAAAAGCAGTATAACTAAGCACTAAGCAGAGGGAGGCTGAGAGGGCATTAAGGCTGCTGCTATCTGCACACTAAACAGCCTTTGCAGTTCTGCAGCTGTAATCACGAGTGGCTGGTTATACATGTGTAATGGAGGTGAGATTCATTCACTGAAAATGTTTATATGAATGAAGATAGCACCTGTTTAAAAACAAGGTTGGAAATGTCTCCTCAAAGTGCAATTTAAGCTTGGAGTGTTTTAGATGGTAAGATATTGGCAGTACTTAATATGATATAATGAGTTTAATTGACCTGGGCCTAATTGTGTACTCGGCATGTTTGTATCCGATCTTTGCAGGCACCAAAATGGCGCTAAAGTTTGTTACCAAGAACAAGACAAAGCTGAAGAGTTTCCTGCGGGAGTACAGTCTAACAGGCTCACTTAGCTGCAGCCCTTTCATCATCAAAGTCCTGGACGTGCTATTCGAGACGGAGGACAGCTACGTGTTTGGACAAGAATATGCCCCCGCTGGGGACCTCTTCGATATCATCCCCCCACAGGTAACGCTGTCAATCCCTCCTTCCACCAATCACAGCCCTCGCTCAGCCCTTGCTGCTCCAATCAGTCGCCGCGTTCAGACACAGGGGTTTTTAACAAGCTCTCCTGGGATTGAAGCCTTGTCTTCGTCCTGGTTTTCCTCTCCGCGCAGAGCTCTCATTTTGCTTTAGTGCTTTACCAGCTGATGCGGAGGGAGTGCTCGACTTCAAGGCTCTTCAACAGACTCATTAAAATGGTTGCAGCTGAACTCAAAACTGACTCTTTTGTTTCAGTTATTCTTTTTCTGAGTACCGACATTTTTCACTGTGAACGTTCATTCTTCTGCTCAAAATAACCTTTATCTATTCTTTCTAATAGTACTGTAACCTCACCACAAACACTCAACTTTTACTCAGCGTATTGTACTTATTATCCAAATGTTCTGTCCCTCATTGCTTTGCCCTCTGTCTTTCTCTCAGGTTGGTCTGCCAGAGGAAATGGTCAAACGCTGCATGCAACAACTGGGCTTGGCTCTGGATTTTATGCACAGCAAAAACCTGGTGCATCGGGACGTCAAGCCTGAGAATGTGCTTTTGTTTGACCGAGAGTGCCGCCGCATCAAGCTGGCAGACTTTGGCATGACACGGCGGGTGGGCTGCCGTGTGAAACGGGTGAGCGGCACCATTCCATACACCGCACCGGAGGTGTGCCGGGCCAGTCGTTCTGAGGGATTCCTAGTGACCACCAGTCTGGATGTGTGGGCGTTCGGCGTGCTGGTGTTTTGTATGCTGACGGGCAATTTCCCCTGGGAGGCAGCGCTGCCGTCCGACGCCTTTTATGAGGAGTTTCGGCGTTGGCAGAAAGCGGGGTGTCCCGTGGGAACCTACCCGTCTCAGTGGCGCCGCTTCACTGATGATGCCTTGCGCATGTTTCAGAGGCTTCTCGCCTCCGAGCCAGAAAAACGCTGCGGAGTCAAGGACGTCTTCTGCTTTGTCAAGTATGACCTGGTAAGCGAGCTCAGGCGCCGAGCTTCTTGCCGAGCCAAGAGAAGCGAGAGGTCAAGCACTGGAACGTGCACTGGCACGTGCACTTCCTCCTCTACCCCCTCTTCATCGCGTTCCTCCCACCGACACCCTGAGCCCTCCACCCCTCCCGGAACCTCCTGCCTGCGCCCAGCCCCCCTCAAACGCAGCGTTCTGTCCGACCCGCTGTCTCCCAGAGAGGAGCCCGGACAGCACCAGTCACCAGGCCGAGACAAGAACAAAAGCCAGATGGTGATGGCAACTGCCATCGAAATCTGCGTGTGACCACACTCACGTTAGAGCTGGGGACGAGATGGCTCGTCACGTAATGACAAACTGTGAAGAGGTGTTAATGACTCCTCCAGAGACTCCGGTGAAAAAGGAGATGGTCTCTAACCATGGAAGATTAGCTCAGGATCACATCCACTGCTGTGCATATGGACATCATCAATCAGCGGTACACACTCTGACAGCTTTTCACTGGCACGCGCCGCTTAGGTCTTCATTAGCGACCAAAGACTGCTTCTCACGCTGAAGAGCCATGCAGGCAGCCCGCTGATGATGCTCCTCTCTGCAGCTCATTGTGCCGTCCACACATTTGTGTTTTCTGCCCATTCACAGTGGTGGTGCTACTGATTCTAGAGTTAGATATTTGTCATTTCTCACTCATCAATCCCCGTCTCTTTACTTTAGAGTTGACTTATCTCTGAATATTAGCTCCAGGGAGGCCAAAGTGACACCTGATGATGCGGTTCAGTCGGAGCCGGTGATCTGAGGGCAATCTCCGCTACCACATGCGTCTGCAATTCCTCAGACTTCCTGCCAATGCATATGATCTGTTATAGACCCCTTTTTTCTTACAGAGAAAGAGTGCTAAAGGTAAAAAGACAAAAAGATAGTTCAATGTAGCAGTTTGTATGAGACGTCTTTTCATGTAGGTGTCTAGACTGAGATACAGACATCATCACCTCAGGACTCTTCTGTGGGTCACTTCCTTTTTCTTTTGTTGCATAAATGAAAAATCCATTGACTGGCTGGAAGCCACATCTGCCCCTTGTGAACTGCTCCAAATGAGATTCACTTCCAATGTAACACAATGTAGAATACAGGGATTGTACATTATCTGAGTGAAAAGGGTGATGGAGCGAAGATTATTGTTTCTTTTCTACCTGCTGTGTGTGTTTGGACAAGTGTGTGTGTTTTGCAAACGCTAAAGCACAAGATTTTTGTAAAGGACAAGAACTCTTAGAGAAAACTACGACTCTTTATTGTAATAACTGAATATTTCTAGGAGTGCACCGTATCATCAGGTAGTTCAACAATGTAGCTGTTCTCATTTTCTACAACGGAGAAAAGGATTGTAGGGGTTTTACATTGACTGTCTGGGCAGCGCACTGTATGTAGCAGCAAAATATGACAGAATGTACAGTTTATCACAAGAAGTTAAATATATAGATATATGATTGAAAACCTATCACAGTTTATAACATGGTAGCAGCTGCTGTTCTCTTACTGTTTTCGTGGCCAAGACAAATAAAGACATCACTCATTTCATTTTCCTGTCATTACCTTAGCATGGGCGACATCCATTTTCTGTACACAATTATTGTGCGTCTTTGTTGCCGGCGAGTTCAGCCCATTTTGTCTTCATCCGCCCAGTCAAAGCAGGTCGACACCGCACAAATTAATTTCCCAGCACTACAAAAGGTGTTCCAATATTTGATTATCTAGATGCAACATTAAACAGACAATTCCCGACTGCACAGAATACGTTGTTACACCACCCCCCCGTGCTCAGATTTAATTGAGTCTTCCTGCCTCTCTCTGGGAACCCCTCCAAACGAGCCAGTGGAATAGCAGAGCCCAGGTGTTGTTGGCCTGGAGGAATGACCTCTGTGTCGGCCATTACGGTTCTGCTAACGGTTGACTGATCCTGATCGGCGCGACACTCCGGCTTCAGTTTCCAACGAGATACTGCCAATTATCAAAGCATCCAAGAAGCACAGTATGTTCAGTGTGAATGGTTCAATGCATGCCCATTACCATTCGTTTTTTTGCTCGAATTTCCAAACTGTTATGCTTGTCAGAAGTGTGTGTGTTTGTGCTTTTTCTCACTTAAAATTTCTCCACTCTTCCCCTGACATCCCATCCACACTGTCGCTATAGTGACAGTGCCAATGCTCCTCTGGTTCAGCTTCTGTCCTCTTCTTGAACATAGAGTCTAATTGAACCCAGTTGAAACAACTGGTTTCCAAACCCCCCTCCCCTGTCATCCGCAGCTCCTCATGACAGCAGCTGGGCTTATTATAGTGGATGACACATACCTGCAGAAACACATTCTCCTGTATTCTGTGAGTTCACAAACCAAGGTCTTTATCCACGTTGCTAAAAGTCAATATCATTTTCTTTGTCTTTTTCAAGCTCTGCAAAGGTGATCTGAAAACTTACTGTGTGTTCAGAAGTAATGGGTCAGTAGATTGTAGTGGGATGTCAATCATTCCAAAATGACCTTCATATATTATGTGCAAAAAGTCAAGTTTCACAGAATAAGGCCGTGAAATATAACATTGCAAAGCATACACCATATGACATATAGTGTGATGCATCATGGGATAAAGTATTATGACAGGAGACAATGAAACATAACCCATCATAACATGACGCAGGATAACATGATAAATGTCAATATGACAAATCATAATATGACACCTCATGATACGACAAATCATAACATCATGCATTATAACAAGAAGCATTATAACATGACGTATCATAACATGACGTATCATAAAATTATGCATCATAACATGCCGCTTCACAATATGATGCTTCATAACATCACCCATCACAATATGACGCATCAGAACATGGTAACGTTGCATGACGAAAGACAACATAACTTTTGTATAAGTGCAAACCCCAACTTGTCAAGTTCCGCAGTATCAGGATGGGAGCTGAGGCTTTGTTATACATCATATCATCATAATTAGACTGCTACCAATGTCCATTGTTGTTTTTCATGGTCATAACAGGAATCGTCAAATTTAATGAGCTGTCAATTTATATTCTAGAGAGTAGCCTTCCTTTTATCCTGTCTATCCTGATCAAAGATCAAACTGTTTTTCTGCCAGCAAGTGATGTTGTAGAATCTAATGTAAATACTGTACGTATTGTGTCTCTAACAAAATGGAAAATTAGAATAAATGAAATGTTAATATATGTTGAAATAAATTTATGCACCACCTGGTGGCTCCTGGGTATTTCTGTGAATGGTTTGAAATATGCTGTTGGTATTTTGTTTGTTGGCAAAGCTAATTCTGCCCAAGCTTTGTGTGGTCCCTGGAATGCACATTAGATGAAGGTCAGATTGAATCACATGTGACTTCCCGAGGCGTTGGTCTCGCACTGCGACGGAGCCCCCAGACTACTTTAATATGCTGAAAGCCTAATTAACACATCTGTAGATATGAAGTTATCTGCTGGCCCCGAAACAGCAAATGAGTTCAAGGGTAGTAGGATTGTGACTAGAGTAGTTATCAGCCCACCAGGCCTTCTGACTGTGTCTCAGCTGTTGTGTCAGAGTGCAGGCGCTGGCTCGAGTTGGGACCAGACTGAGTTGAGACAGTAGCGGTAAGCTGTGGTGTATCTGCCAGTGAGGAAAGCTAATCAGTTCAGGCAGTGCAAGAGAGAGGAAAGGTCAACCATGACATACCGGGCTGGTGTAGCGAGTGGAAGCCTGTCTTTTGTGATAGCCTGTCCTTTGCTTCTAAAGGGCCACAGCAGCCCAGTGGCCATGTAACAGTCCTAATTGCTAAGAAGAGGGAAGATGCTGAACGTAGGCGCGGCTTAAAAAGTGGATGGGTTTAGCACAGAGTGCACTTGAATTTGAAATGTCAGCTTATCCGAATCACAAAAAAAACACATTTCCCCTATAAATGCGAGCGGTATCAACTATTTTCCGGTCGCAGGTATTTTATGCAACAATAAACTCACGTGTATTGCTTTTGGTTTGTTCATGTAAAAAAAATCCAATTAGGAAGGACTTCAAATCGAAAAATTAACTAAATTTATAGTGATGATACATGAGAGCTTAGACTCCTTATTCATCAAGGTTGAAAGGAGGTGAGGCTGTAGGGGTTGTACAGGAATCCCTTGGCTCGAGCTTTTAAACCAAACTGATTCCAAGGACTACTGGATGTAAGCGCCCAGCATCACAGACTGCTGGGGACATGGTCTCCCAGTTTGCAGCAGTTTGGACTAAGTGTTAGATCCTCTTCAGTTATATTCCTCTTCGGTTATATTCCTCTCAGCCAGGGCTAATGGCAGCAACACGAGAGGACTGAGAGAGGGACGGGGAGAGAAACCACTCACTGTCCTGATTCACATCTTCGTATCTCAAATGTCTGCAGGTTTCACCAGAAACCCCCCCCCCCCCCATTCCTTTCAGACTTTCGACTTGATTTCATCACAGCTTGAAGTGTTTGGCAGGAAAAAAAGAGGTTGTCAAATCCTTGCAGCTTCGCCCTGGGTGCATGAATGTAAAGTGAAATGGACAAACAACAAATAATTCAGGTATACGTCAAGCCAGGCGCTAGGGCGTATCTGCAGAGAGGGGTTATTTGATTTTGAAGGGGGGGGTTCACAAAAGCATCACGACAGATGCACTACTGTCGCAGCAGTGCCACGTTGCTGTGAGACGGGGCGCGGTGCAAATAACTGTAAATAACGACTGAGCATGACCAACAGTCAGCAACATTCAGTAAATAAGCATTCTGCATGCAAATCAAAGCAACAGCATGAGCAGCAGCAGTGCGTAAAAGCTCTGAAATACGCACAAATAAACAACTGAACAGTACGACCAGTAGCACTGTGGAAAGGTGCATGGCCAAAATAATTTTGTAGAGGCACATACGTAAATGCACACCAAAATAACAACGCAATAAAAGCTTTGTTTAGGCCCTAAACCAGCCCAACCAGCTAATCAGGGTCAAACAAATACACTGACACATTGACAATCTCACTGGAGACTTACCTGGTGGGCCTATCCTCCCCTGAGATCATGTCACTTTGAGGGGGCGCTGGCCCAAGGCTAATGGCAACAACACTATACCGGCTGTTGATGAGCTGGAAAGTGCCGTCGTGGAGGCAAGAAGGTGGAGGAGGCGGCTGGTGGTGGACGTGAAGACTGCTCCAGCAGCAGGCCGCTGACCCAGTGTGATCGGGGGTTGAGCTAGCATCCACAACGTCTCAGCTAGCTGCTGCAGGTGCAGTGTCTGCAGCTCTCTCACCTGATCCTTGGTTTAAACACTTTTTGGATTTCCATTTTTAATCTTAAACAGATTACTGCCACTGCAATGTTTTTTAATTTACGTTGCTGCTTCCGATTCTACCATTTTAAAAACACGCCCTGCCCTTTATGACAGGCCTGTTATTTGTGCAGCATGTAATTAATGTATAGTTGAGCATTTAAAAAAAATCGTAATCCTAAACATTGTTTGCCGCTTTTAAACATGAGCAGAGTGTTCAGCTCAGAAACATCTGCTGCACAAACTCCCAAATTCTGCCTCTTCATTCATATGAATGTTGTGTATCTCCTCTGTGTCGCATATAAAGATGATGACAAAATTGTTCGGAGGTCACAGGCATGTAATTACTGAGCAGCTCTCGCTGCTGAACAATAAAACACTGCAGCTGTGTTGTGCCTTTACATTAACCACCCACTGTGGTTTTCTTCACTGGGAATTTAGCTGTGTAAGTGGGCAAACAAGACCAGGCGCCACATTCTTCTGGAGGTTGTATGCATAGTAAACAAAGGAGGGTTATATTTCTGAGTTTTCTGAGTTGCAGACTGCAGAGTAATATTATTTCCTGCTGGTTTAACACCACAGGGTACCGTATTAAACCTCCTGCGTCACCCTTCCTGCCTCTGCACCTATGGATGAATCACTATGAAAACCGGGCGGGTGCACCGTGAACTATTCTTCTATCCCTGATGCATTTTGCAAAACAGCTGCAGGCGTGACACTGGAATTGCAGACGAGGAATCGAAATATTGCTGAACACGGACGGTGGTCTCGAGCTCAGCAGGGGGCGATTGACTGTGCAGGGATGTTCCACGCTCCCTCAGATCTGAGCGTCAGGCGTCATGTGAATAACGGTGTCTGATCACAGCGGGAGAGCTGGGAAAAGAAAGGGAGAAGAGAGGGAAAGTGTCTGAGCAGAGGAAAGAGAGATATGGCCAGGGAGGGATGTGTCAAGTGGGACCAATGTGTTGGTGTGTGTGCGCGAGAGAGAGTCGCACCAGGACAAAGTGAGAGCCCACCGAAGAATATATTCATTGCAGGGGAGTCATCAGACAATAACCTTGTTTATCCTTAATTGCTGCTGTTTTTAGGTCACTGCGAAGCCGCACTCCATTACAAACCTATTTATGTGTGCTGCGTGTTGCCTGAGGTGTGCCACTAAATTTTATCAGTGCCAGACGTAAACTCTCAGACAGTGTGTGGTCGTCTGCCACCATTGCTATAGCAACAGAGACGGCCTGGGTCTGGAAGAGCTCTGAAAATGTTCTCCTTGTTTTATAAACCAGCAGCACCGTTCTTGCTGTGGAGGCGACGTACCAGTATTTGATTGTGCTTTTTTTTACTCCATTTTGCTTTATAGAGCTGAAACGTTTTGTTCTTTATGTTCAAGCAGGTGCTCTGTGTCCGGTATGGAGGTCTCATTAAGCTGCACCAGGCCTGTTTGTGCTGCATTAGACATTATTACTACTTCACTACACAACAGAGACAAATATCCTGCACAGTTTACCAGACAGGGTACAGCGTACAGTCCAGGCCATGCAGATTACGGGGCGTGAATCTTTGTAGTGAAGCGAAAGTTCGGTCTTTCTGCACAGGCGTCCGACCAACCTGCCACGCCCCCCTCCTTCTATCCAAAGCACCTAATACAGAGGATCTGCTTCCATGGCGTCTCACAGGGGTCTAAGAGCCCAAGTCCTCTGATCACAATGAATCTGATTCCGTTCTAATCTACTCATTTTAAATTGTTTCTCTGTGAGTCTCTCCTGATTGAAATGAATGTAGGGCAGCAAATTTTGCCAAAATCACCCTCCTGACATGTTGTTTGTTAAATATCTAGATTTCTAAAAATAAGGGGCGTGAATTAAGCGTGATTGCTACATAATGATTGTTAAGACCCTTTGACCCTTTTTTTTGGAACCCCTATGACGGCCTGATTTTGATCAAACTGCTTTAAGGGTCATGGTGGCGAAGGAGCTAATCCCAGTTAAGACATGGGGTGAGAGGCGGGGATTCGAACCAGGAACCATCTTGCTGTCAGGCAACACTGCTAACCACCACTGTGACAAATCTGCTGTGGATATTATGTTATAGAATGAAACATAATCTAAATCTAACAGGCGGGTTGCCAGAAAATCTCCCATCCTGCCCCTGGCCAAAATGTCAATTTAGTGCACATATCTTAATCTATCACAATCTAATGGGCAGATTGCAGATTGTGTGTGTTTAGTAGGATTTCAGATGGGTTTTAGATGCACTGTGGAAGCATACCGCAGTGTAATTAAAGGGATTGTGAAATAAGCACAACCCAATATTAAAGCACTAAAGAAAGTTTCTGAACAGCAGGTGTTTATGTGAGCCAGGAGACAACGGTGAGAGATGTAAACATCGTTTGAAGAGGCAGAGTCAGTTTAATTATTTCGTTTTATGTGTAGATGGCAACTAAACACGTCTGAATTCTGTTTCACTGCTTTAACTCAGAAGTTATATTCAAATGTACGAATGGAGGAGAATCCTAATGTCGCCAAATGAAAACCACCAGCTTCAGACTTTTCATTTATATTCTCACTGTCACCACCCAAGGTGAAATTCTCCCTGGACTTCAAATCTGACTGCTCACCATCAGCTGCCACGAGGCAGGCGCGTGCCACCCACCAACATCTGTCATCTCCCGTGCTTCACTTCTTCCAGCTCTTCACCGCCCCAGCTTAAAGGACAAATCCACCATGTTGTTAGTGATCAAAATATCTGTCAAGTTACCAGAGAAGCTAAATGGGACCTTTCTATATGCTGTTCAATCTCTGGATCTGTGGCTGAAATGTTAATATGTAAAATTAGTATGAATGAAAAAGCACAGGAGCTTTGCTGTCAGACCTGTCAGTCCTTTAGCTTTGATTCAAAAACATTATAGAAGAAAATTACATTGAGCACGTCAACATTATGGAGCTTTTGTGTTTATTGATTTTTTTTTGGCAGTGGCAGATCTGGGATGTTTCTTAAACAGGGGCCAGCAAGGGGCCACAATCTACACTGAGTTACATGTTCAACATCCACAGCTCCTGATACAGTAAAATGCAGAATTAAAGGTTTAGTGTGTAAGATTTAGGTGGACGGGTTCTTTTGACAGAAATTACATATACAATAATCCTAGTGATGTTTTCACTAGTGTGTTTCATCTAAATTGAACAAATCGTTGTTTTCTTTGCCCTGTAATGGGCCATATATATATATATATATATATATATATATATATATATATATATATATATATATATATATATATATATATATATATATATATATATATATATATATATATATATATATATATATATATATATAAAAAAAACAAAAACATGTTAACATCAGGAGCAGGTCCTCTCTATGGAAGCTGACATGTTTTTTTACAGTAGCCTGGACTGGATAAACCAAACACTTTTGAGTTTACTGAAGGCTACCACAGGTTATATTTCGTGTTTGGAAAAGGAGGGTGAGGTGAGGGGTATTAAGCTGCAATATGCAACTTCACCACTAGATATCACTAAATTCTGCTCACTGAGCCTTGAACTCATTCCTTGATTAGTGTTAGCTCTGTAGCTTAGCGCAATGTCACACATTAATGAAACTATTTTGAAAACCGCTCCTTGTTCAGGGAAAATTTTGAACTTAAAAAAAAAAGTCATTTTGGACAGGAAAGGGGCACTTCAGGGGCCAGTGCTCCCCCCCTCCCCCCCTTGGCCCCAGCCCTGCGTTTTGTGTCTTGGCCTGTCTTGACCCCCACCCTATCCCCCAGTGTTGGCACCTAAGAAGTAACAAATGACGCTGTTTGGGGATCAGTGTCATCTCCACTTTGTCCTTATGGAAAAAAATATCTTCACTTCAAATTCACTGGAACCGCCCCCTAATCCCATCCTTCCACCAGGCTTCTAATCCGTCTTGGGGTTTTTGCGTAAACCTGGTACACAGATGAAAACAAAATCTCCTTGACGAAGTTAATTATATGTATATTCACATATACATTACATTACATTACATTTCATTTAGCTGACGCTTTTATCCAAAGCGACTTACAATAAGTGCATTCAACCCTGAGGGTACAAACCAAGAACAACAAGAATCAAGACAGTAAAATTTCTTCGAAATAAAGCAAAACTACAGAGTGCTATAAGTAAGTGCCATTTTAGTGCTACCAAAGTGTTAGTTTTCAAAAGTGGTTAGTGGTTTTTTTTTTTTTTATACAAAAAAATATATCAGAGGCTACACAATAATTTGTACACGCACACAAAAGGTAATGTTCAACTTCAACATTATTTCACAAGCAAAGAATATTAGTGACCCTAAGCTGATCCCATTAACTACAAATTGCTAGTGGGACTATTTCTTGGCTGGGAGCAGGAACGCTTTCAGGTCCCTGCAGGTTGCGCTTGCAGCCAGGTGACCTCTGTACAGAACCCCGGCTTCTTGTTTGCTCAGCTACACTAATGTTGAAAGCAAACTTTGTTTATTTCCAAAAATGTCAAACTATTTTTTTAGCCATCTGTGCTGGAAATGTTTACATGACATCAAAATAATCGCTGCACAAGGGACAAGGACATAAAACAAAGTGCAGGTCCCCTTTGTAGTTTAGAGCAAACATGAATCTCATTGTCGTCAATGAGGGGAATGGTAATCGTACGACACTGTCTTATCATCCTCACAATAAATATACGCAGTAATTCTTTGTTTCTATTTAATCATCTTCAATCACCAGCCACCAGAGCATCTTTTTTCTTAAGGTGGAAACCTGAGGGTTAGACGGCTCTTCCCTCAGCAACTCTTGCCCCAGGCTCCCGGCTGTCAGCAGAAATGAATCGATTGTTAAGTCTATCTCGGCTGCTGCCGGAGACAGGGGCCCTGATTGGCCGCCACCCTGGGAATATAGTTCACAGCTGCGTCTGAGGCTTTGCCGCCGCCGGCTGTGCTGAAAATGAACACAGCAGATTTCAAAAGAAGAAAAAAAAATATGAAAGGCCACTTTTTCCTTCTGCACGGAGCCTGGGTGTGTTTCCAGTCGAGCAAGGTCACAGGCTCCTAAGCCGTTTACTTAAGCCGTCTGCATATTCAATCACTGCTGCCCAATGAGTTGTACAAATTTAATCATGTAGAGGGTTGTTCAGTTCGCCACCAGGTCCTCATTAGACAGGGGGAGAACCTGGGACTTGTTTCTCTGCTGTCAACTTCTGGAGTCTTCCCCATGAATACACACAATGATAAAACCCAAATTCAAAAAACTGATTGTCATGTGTATTCTCCGTGGTCTCAGTGGAGAGTGTCAGCGTTAATCTCATGGGCGTGCACACAAGCTCGGAGGGATTTTGTATTAACCACGCTGATCTTTTCACCATATTTGTCTGCCGCTTTATTCCCTGCACCCCTGTTATTGCCGTGGCGACCATTCTCTGTTGTTTTCTCTGCAGCAGGTCCTCTCCACACAGGAAAACTACTTTCTGGGTGTGTTCATTTCCTGCAGTAAATAAATGGTGTCTGCATATGTCATTTGTTTTTTTTACCCCAACATATATTTCTTAAAATGAATGCAACATAGTGGTTTGTGTTAGTCTGCTGAATTTCTCTCATGTTTTGTTAAACAAACCCGTCATCTCCCCGACTACTAACACTTCTTTGCTTCACGGTGGTGCTGTTTATTTATTTAAGGCTTTGCTAAAATGGCAAAATTCCTCAGCGAACACAGGCTGCAGCCTCCTGCATCAATGTCTGCTTGTTTGCATAAGTGGATGAGCTCTTGTGTCCTAAGAAAGGACGAGTAACATTCTGCGACAAATATGTAATTTTGAAAATCATGTCGACATGGATGTGGACACGTTTATGGTGAATTCATCAAATGTCAGAATCTGTGGCATCGCCCATCAGGTGTTCTCCAACATCTGCTCAAGTTTATCCAGGAGTAATATCTGCTCTTATTTTACATCAATTATTAATACTATTGTAACACACTATTACTTTTACTTCTACTGATAAACGATTGCTCGACATTTTAACGGCTCCTTGATTGTTTTTATCATTTCGCACTTTGTTACTTTGTTTTGAAAAGTGCTTCAATAGATAAATTTGCTGTTATAAGTAGTAGTAGTATTCCTTCTTTCAATTCTTTTCCTGTATCAAATGATATGTTTTTATTTTTCAGCCCCAATCAGAGCAAAATTCTTGGACATTAAAACTTCCATCAAGTGAATATTTTGTACTGGGTTACCGTGGCAACTGGGTCATCACCAGAGCCACCAGAGGCATCCTTTTCCCTAGCAACTTCATCCAGCTCCTCCTGGGAGATCCCAAATCCTCCCGGGCCACCTGTATCATATCGTCTCCCGGCTTGTCCAGGATGTCCACCCGACTGTTTGCACCAGTGCTCCTAAAGGAAGTTTCTCTGGTCCACACTCACCACGTTAACTCTCCAGCTCATGACCCGGTTCTATCTTCACCTCCATGGTCTCATCGATTATTGTTATAATTTGCAAAGAAAGAAAGAATTGTCATACCAAGTGTTGAGCCCAATTGCTTTTTACTACCTCGTCAAATGACTCTACACCTGATTTTATCTCCCCTTTTTCTTCTCTGTCATTTTAAACACATTAGTGTACTTATTGTTTTTCACATCTTGGCAACAACAAGCAACAGTGATTTCTTTCTTTGTGCCAGACCGACTGTTTGGTGCTTTTCAGTTTGCGGTTGGAGACGTTGAACATGGCGCACAAGGGAAGAAAAAAAGAAAGAAAAACTCCTCGATGGGAAAGATGTTCCACACTCCCTGCAACACCCACTCCATGTTTTTGTTTAGGCACACATGCCACTGCTACAGACAGACACACCTCATGCATTTTGGTTTCTTCTTATTAACATGCATATTTGCTTTAATTCCCTGTTTCACCTCTGTATTTCGTCATGGCTTCCGAGACGCTCAGCTGTACGTCCTGAACCATTTGCTTCCTCATCACGGTCCGTCACTCTGCTTCATCCGCTCCTCGTCACATGTGGTCCTATCTGCCGTCCCAACGGACTGACTGGAAAATGGATCAGACAGGGACAGTGAAGAGGGACAGAGACCCTGAGACACACAGCTGGACTCTGGCTGCTGCTCATGCAGGCACACACACACACACACACACACACACACACACACACACACATGGTGCTCAGGGATGCTGCTCAATGCATTAGGGAAATCAATCGTCAAGAAGAATAACTGCAGATGCAGATCTAATGCTGAAGATCTGGTCCAGAGGGAGGAGTGGTGTTTGTGTGTGTGTGTGTGTGTGTGTGTGTGTGTGTGTGTGTGTGTGTGTGTGTGTGTGTGTGTGTGTGTGTGTGTGTGTGTGTGTGTGTTGAGAGGAGGGCTTAGTGGTTAATAGTTCTGTATTTCAGAGATGCAGTTTCTGTTATTTCTTGCTTGCCTCTTAATCTCTTAATCGCCGTCCCCTTGTGTCGCAAAATCTACTCAATCCATTTATTTTACTTTTCAAAATGCACCAAACTGAAAACGTCACGGAAATTGTGCAGCAAATATTGACAGGAATACTTCCCAAATGATCCATATTAAAATCCCGTTGGGCGGTTTAATCTCCTCAGAGGTGTTTCCACCACATATGTCCTGATTTTATTTATAGTCGCTCTGCACTCTCTAAGCGCCGGGATGGAGGCGGCCAAGGACAGATGGCACTTCCTCTGTAAGTCACAGCTTTTTTCATAAAGAGCATGGTTTAAACAGCAAAGTGCGAGCCTGGGGGGAATAAAATGACACAAGATAAAGAGAGCATATCCGACGTGTGCTCCCAAATAAATCATAACAAGGTAGCGCAGAAGAGAGAAAATATTTATGTAGAGGTTTGAGTCATAGATCTGGCGTTTCAGAGGGTCATATGTATTGAAAAATGCAACGCCTCCCTGTTTAGATTTCTTGGCAAGTGTGTGGGAGGAGAGTATTTTCAGCTCTCTTTTAATAACTGCAACTTAAGATGTGATCCATCTTTAGACTGAGGCATCTCTGACGCTGGCGATGATGTAATATCAGGGTGAGGGAAACCTTTTTTTTTTCGTATTAGGGTCCATTTCAATTTTCGGAACATCCTTCATGGGGTCCATGCAGATTTAATGAAGACTAGCTGTCATCATTTTGGCTTTTCTGCAGAGACAGGAATGCAAACAGAACCCTTCATCGAGTTCATATTAAAAGTCTCCGGACGACTTCATTTTCATACCCCCGTGCAATTATTCTATTATTTGCCATTTCCTTTCAAGTAAATGCCATATTTCTTCCTTTGCTTTTATGGATCACGACAATTTGAAATATCTCAACGTTTCCAGGTGTCGGCTTCCTGCGCTCGCCACTGCCTCCATTTCTGAAAAGTCTTTTGTGCTTTGAAGATAAGAGAGAGAGACGATGAATGAGGGATAAGTCCTCAGAGCAATAACAGCGGACCAGACTTCAGAGTGTCGGAGTTGAGCTTCCCCATCCGCCATTATCCAAAATGCTTCCCCTTCGACGTCCTTCTCGTGTCATTGACTTCCAGGATTTTCTGCAATGACATTTGACGGTCCACTGAATCAGAGAGAGGCCTATACATCCCATAGAGGAGAAAACAGTGTTGTACATTATAATGGAATGTTTTGCACAAACTGTTAATGCAATGTCTAGGATCATAGTTGCCTTTTGCTTTAGATTTTCCTGAACATAGAGATGAGACGAGTCCAAATATGCATACTATATATTGAGGGAAGAGTAAAATGAAACCATCAGGTCATGCATAGTTTAATGGGCACGGTGGTACAGCGGATAGCACTATTGCCTCACAGCAAGAACGCTGATGTCTTTCTATTTTGGGCTGGATGTTCACCCCGGGTACTTCTGTGCTTCTGTGCTAACACGCCTGAAAAATCATGTGACCACTCACACGTCCCACTGGTTGTTTTCTTCAAGAAGGGGTCATGTGAGCCTTAAAAATCGGCGAAGGTTTTTAGACTAAAATGCGACATTTTCAAAATTCTCGGTTTCAGCAGCTATCACATCCCAGAGTAGTGTGGAAGCTAGGCACATCCACAGCTATGCTACGCGTAACCCTGTTTTGTGTGTGTGTCTGTTCTATGTACTTAGGCTCTATAGGTGTTGCTCATTTATTTCCTCATCTTTTCTGAAAATAAATGATGAAAAATGTTGCATCTAACCACTTGTGTTGCAGCAGTAGAGGCAGAGCATGATGCCTGAGGCCCCCACGCTAAGAGGGGAACCCTGAGAAGCTGTTTATGTCAGTCCACAGCAATGACGATTTCGGAAGAACTGCCCTGAATTCTATCGGCTGGAGTCTGGCATGTCACCACAGTCGGAAACCTCTTAACGAGGCCCCATGCCGCTAACTCTCTGCCAAAAGCTTCAGAGCTTTAGAGTTATGGTTTAAGGCTCGAACGTCTAAATGTGTCTGTTTGATGTCTGGGATGGTGCTGGTGGTGGTTTGCACTCGTTATTTGCGGGTCTGAAGACTGGGGCGCAAGAAGTCCCTCGAAACCCTCCTGCATCTTACCTTGGTATAAAGGATTTAAATAAGGTTAAAGTCTGTCCCAAGCCATGATGATAGACTGCTTTGTTGTGGTTCTTGGAGGAATTACACCTTGTACAAATATTTCATTCATTAAATACATCCACCCATCCCTCCTCTGTCGTTTCCCTTCAGTTCAGTCGTTACAACTGCTTTTAGCAACTCAATCTGACGCGTCTAATGTCGCCTTGAATGCTGCTCCAAATCTCCTCCTTTGAAAAAAGCACCAACGCAAAGATGAAAAGATGATTGGTCTTATTGAATATTTCACTTTTCAGAAGGGATGTCCTCAGACGATCCTCAGAATCTGGGACTGGGACCAGTGGAGAATAAATAATTGTATTTGATACAGTTTTGATAGTTTGTCAGTATTGGCGTAAACAGAGGAGAGAAAGATGGAGGGTCGTGGCGTTCATCACAGACTCCATCTGTGACCAAATCAGGATGTTGGAATCGTATATCGTGCATCCAAATGACGAGGCCCACTGGGTCGTACCCTATCCAGGAATTATATTACGATTTCAGAGTCGGCTTTAAACTCGTAAACCTCTAAAACCCTATTTCCAATCCTTTGTTTGTTTGCTCTGATCACACAGGCTGTCAGCAGCTCCCCTCTCTGCTGTTGGCTCACGGTAAAAGTGATAACACAGAAGGTTTGCATGAGAGACTCTGGAGCAGACTTGAAATGCGATCAGGAGCAAACACACACATAGAGTCGTCACAGTTCGGAAACCCAGACATGCACATTACCACTGGATCATTTCTCAGTCTACAGCCACACAACTATGGTTTTTAAATCCATCGACTCTGGTCCACGCCTTTATGGAGAAGTCTGGAAACTCCAGAGTGTTTTCGTCTAGACGGGCTTAAAACTGAAATGCTTGGAATGACATTGACAATTACAGCCGCTTGCTGCTTGGGTCTTTTCGGTCAAGGAGCCCAAACGCCCCTGTGGACAGAGACTAGTTTGAAAAAGTGGTTTGGATGGAGCCTCAGAGTGAACACATAGGTATTTAGCAGCATTTGAAAGCAGCAGAGCCCCTCCCCCCGACACTTGTCTCCGCATCCCATTTTCTCCTCTTCTTTTTTTTTTAATCCTTTCCTCCTTTTCTCACCTCTCCCCAACTCCCTTTAGTTCTTCAATCACTTTGGCCTCATTCATCCCCACCTCTTCCCTCCAAACTTTACATTCTCGTCTTCCTGGAGGAGGGTGCATTCCAAAAATAAAGACTCCCCCCCCATCCCAGGATCTTTAAGTAGGTGCTGACGTAGCTGCATGGGAAGAATGACGCAGATGCATTCATGAGAGTGGGCGGTGTAGTCCTCAGGAGGGGAACAGACAGGGGTGTGTGGGGGGGGGACCGGGGTGGAGAGCGAGAAATGAAACGAGACGAGGAAATGGGAGTGGAGAGGAGGCGACTGAGGGAGACAGATGAAGAGGGGGAATGTGAGAGGGGGGACAGATTGATGAATGAATGTTTGTGCACGCCGCGGCGAGCCAAATGCCAATTTACTACACCAAGCAAGTGTTTCCAATTGAAGTGATGTTTAGAGGGAGGCTGGAAGGGGCATCCACTCACTTTCAAAGCTCTCCCTTGTTTTCATCTACAACTGCCTCCGGAGTGGAGGCTGAGAAACACCAGAATAAACGGAACAAATTATTTAACCGTCACCCAAGAGTGATCAGCGGCACTGTGCCAAAGCGCTGTGCATAAAAATAACAGCTGCAAGCTTATTTATCAGCAGGGTTAAGGCCAATTTATGCCTCTACGTCTTTTCTAAAACGGATAGATAAGACCGCCCTATCCGTCATGGAACGCCCTCTCCGAGCGCCTCGGACTGCTTTTCGTGCACCTCTGATTTTTCTAACTGTCCGTGTTTATTTCGGAGACCCCACGGACAGACCTTGGCTGTGATTGGTCCGCGAACGACATCATTTCCGTATGACGTCATTTCCGTATTTCACATTTCCGGACCTCAAACTTCCTGCTTCCTTCCCTGTGTCACAAAAACCAACTAACACAACTAACAACACAACTATGATTCTACGATTAATGTGACGTGTGTGTTAAGCCAGCGGAGTTGTCCGGCTGACGGTGGCTCGTTAGAGCACTGACGGCATGTGTGCACGGTCACATACGGTTATAACGAGCTTTCATAATGGCGCTAGCGTGCTAGGCTAGCGGGCTAGCCACCATGCTAACTGCGGTGGAAACGGTGCAAAAACCCGCCATCACGACTTTAATTCCACTTCTATCTTAACACAGTTTCTATAATACCGTCAGGTTAGAAGCAAACACTGGGTAGTAGTTAGTGTCGGGAGTCCTGCTGACTGTGTGGAAGCTGGGGGGGAGCTAGCTAGCTCCGTGTAGCCTCAAGCAGATTCAAGCTGTGGAATCAGCAACACAGTTCGGAAACAAGACCGGAGAACCGCTGTGCTAAGAAACGATAACATCAGCATTTTGACCCGCTGGGTGTCACTTTATTTAGTTCTGTCAGTTGCCATGGTTCAGTGTGTGGGAGACCAGCCGACAGAGGTAAACAAACACACGTGGACTTCTTCTTCCGAGAAATGGGGTAGGCTTCTCTGAGCTCGTCTTCCGTTGCGCCACCTATGGGTTTAGCGGTGAATTGTTTTCAACGTACAGTCGTAGGAGAGGTAAAAATCAAAAAGACTCTCCGCTCTCCGTGCAACCCTCTCCGAGAAACAGATATTGACAGGTAATGTTGCTAAATGTGCAACAAATTACATCATTTGAAGCTGTGTTTCTGCCCATGATGCAAGTAGAAGTACAACTTTTATTCTTTTATAGTTTGGTTTTGGGTCTCTACCAACTCCGGGTGGAAATATTTGTCTCTTTAGCTGCCACCTGCTCCCCTATGATTACTCTCTGTAGTTGTTATCTGTGTCTTTCTATTGTTTGTTTCTAAACCAAGGCTGGCTCCTGGCACAGCAGCACCTATGGTTTATTAATCATGATTATAGTAACAAAATCATCAACAAACATAGCCTTTTAATGATAATTATAAACATACTTTGCACCGGGAACTGTCAGAGAGTGGGATCTGGGATGAAAGTGGTTAATTATGGGTAATTGTGCATCACTCAACCCGACAGCAGGACACAAAAAGGACTGAGTCATGAGTAATGTTAGATTGGATCAGCAGGGATTATTATTGTCTCAAATGATTTCATAATGAAAAGGTTCATCCGGTGTGCAAAGGAGGAATCTGATGAACTGGCTATGGTGTGTATACAAATACATCAATGTAACAATACTCCATTAAAAGTATAAGTACAAGTATTGGCAGCAAAAAGTAATCAAGTAATGTTTTGGTCCCTCTGAGTGGTAAATTAATATAAATTACATTATATGATTATTAATACTGAAGAGACATGTGTGAGCAGCATGTTACTGGTGTATCTGCTGGAAGTGGAATTAGTCAGATCTACTTTATTTACAAAAGTATAATTCAAAGGCTTGTTTAATCCAGTGAGTGAAAGATTATCTTAAACGTAACTTGTATCTAAAGAAATCAAATGAGCAGTGGTGGAAGAAGTATTCAGAGATAAGTAAAAGTCCTGCATTCAGATCCTTACTTAACACAAAGTATAGAAGTATTTTCATTTAGTTTTACATGAAGTACCAAAAGTAAAGTGAACCCACTCCTATAATGTTTTTGATTTACTATTACTGCTGCATTATGTTGCATTTTATTCCCGGAGATGTGTAAGGATGACTTCTTTTTTACATAGTGGTAGGTAGTCTAATCTGTAACACACATCATGTTGTATAGAATACTATTCAGTTTGTCTCGTGGATAACAGTAGCAGTGTTTCCCTCTGAGATGAAGCGGAGTACTAAACTATAAAAATGAAGGCTCTCGTGTTCTCATGTCATTTCATATGCCGTGTTTGACAAAAACTATAAATTATAGCCACTTTAAATGTCATGTGTGTTTAACTTACATCAGTAAAAGGTTTTCATTATTACAGGTGACGCCCCCTGCTGAGCTTGTTTGAAAAAAAAACCTCTCCGGTTACATCAGTTTCCATGGTGCGGCAATCTGCGCTGATTTACTGTCAAATCTGTTGTCATTGGGAACTACATTAACCAGAGGGGAAGAAAAGTACCAAGGCTCTTTAGACAGTTAATGACTATAACACACTGATAGCATCAACAGGGAATTTGCGGCTGCTGGTAATAATGTTTGAGGATTGAACGACACAATTTGTTATCAGGCCTGTTAGTCTGTCAGCAGAACACCTGATAAGGTCACTTGCCATATTTGTATCAATAGCTGAGGAGAGTGTTTGTCCTCGAGGTTCAGTATCTATCAGTAAACCCACTTCAGTTAAATGGGAAGTGATGAGCATCTCCACTGGCTGCTGCTGCATCCAGTACAAGGTCTTTAAGTTTAGAGTTAAAGAAAGAACATCTTTTGACTTTACCTTTACTATTTTATTCTTTTCTTTTGAATGATTGATTATGAAACTGCGACTCTGCAACTTTTACTACGTGCCAGCTTTCGAGAAATTAATAGTGTTACACAACATGCATAAATATTATTTGTTGTTCAATATGAACCCTCAAAGTCAAATTCTCGAAACTCCCCCAATAAAACACCAAGGGCGTGTCCTGAGATGGAACTGGGCAGCAGAATGTTCTTGGATGTTTGTGACCAGGGCATAAAGAGAAAATGTGATTCATTTTAATTTAATTAAAGACACACACACACACACACACACACACACACACACACACACACACACACACACACACACACACACACACACACACATACACGTCTCTCTTCACCTCCTTCACACAGTCCATATGAATCAACTGTTCTGTTTAAAGGGTTTACTGACTACATCCAGGAATTAACTTGTACCAGGATATGAGCCCCTGCCTGGAACAGCATGTGTAAACAGCATCATCAGGATCAGTGTGTGTGCAGAGCTGCTGTTTCCTCTCCGTTTCGCTAACGCTGACATTTAAAACATTTAGCTGATGATGGCGAGGGGGATTGCAACAAAGTGCAGCAGCGAGTCGCTCCCTCCCCGACGTAAGCGTGACAGAGGACAGCACGGAAACACAATTATCATGCTTCTTATCTGTCTTTAACTGGGCTAATCAGTCAAGTATGAAACCAAATTACTCACACCACCGTATATGGTGTGTGATGGCACTTTAGTCTAACAACTTCATGCATGCAAGGGATTGGGATGAGGAAACATTTATGAGGAAGAGGATGCAAAGGAAAAAGTTGGTTTTCACGAGGTGGGAGAGACAAGAGCCGCGTTTAATAATTTGCAAGAGTGGTGAAATAATGCATGAGCAAAAGAAAAGTGCTGAGGATGCCTATTATGCAAAATGCTGAATCCATTTGTGCTGATTTGTAACCGTAAGCCTGATTGTATTGGATGTGTTTGAGTAATTGCAAAAACTAAATTGAAAAAGATCGATCTCACGCAGCAGGTCATGTCAGCCTGGAATTACACAGATTACTTTCTATAGCTCTATAGATAGTTGGTTTTATAGAAAAGAAAATAATGGTGCATTTCTTCACCAAGGCCCATCAGTCCCCTCATGAAACCACTTTTAAATTCACTAGATCTGGATTTTTATTTGGTTCTGCACCAAATTGCGCACACTCATAAGCTGCTTTCAGACATGCACTGAACTCCAGATAATCTCCTTTAACGCAAATGTCCAAGTTAGTTGCTGTGGAGTTCTTCTCCCGCATGCCCCCTGGTAAAAAACAGTCAGAAAATCGGAGTTCGGGCTTTACCCGGAGGCCATGTGTGAAAACGGCTTCACATATCATTCCCTAAACATGTCGGATTTCGTTAACCATGAATTATTCATGTTAAAGGAAGTTAATTTTTTTT